>NC_054538.1:51336285-51628785 GCF_017654505.1 Polyodon spathula | reverse complement strand
ATCTACACAGATTTATACGTTTCGAGGGGGCCTCTTGGCATGCTGACACAGTGTAGCTAAAATGTGCTCCCTTGTACTGGAAGGTTGGGCTTGTTCTTACATGCTGAGAATTTGGACTTCATAATGTTTGTGTGTAGGCCAACATGTTGAAGTACTTTACCAGAGTAACCAAATGTTAAAAACGAAATGTTAATACCTTTAAAGCAGTTAAAACATTCATATGTTCTTTATTAGTATTCTAGTTTGTTTACATTTGTTAGCCTTGTGTTTGATCGAAGTTCAATGTAATGGAGCACTGTGCCTTTAAGAAATGAATAATTTGAACAGAAGTAGCTGACGTCACAGATGATGTGTGAATATGACCATAGACATAAAAAAAAGCGTACCGTCCGTAGTTGTAGCTTACTACAAAGATAAGAAATAATAATAATAATAATAATAATAATAATAATAATAATAATAATAAAATAATATCTAAAAACCTTTCCCATCACTGAAGCAACACTGCTTCAAGCAAACCTCTCCGTGAGTAGAAAAAAGTTTGTTTGTACGTATTGAAGAAATAACACGTATTGCTTGAAAAAAGTAGGCTAAAGTAGTATTGTGCATGTTTTGCAACAAACACAACATATATTATGATAATAATAGTAATAATATATATACTAATATTTGATACTGTAAATTATTAATTTTAAATTATTCAGTGTTGCGTGCTATATATGTGTTCGATGTATGACGTCACTGGAGCGTCTTGAGGCATGTACTGTTTGTTTATTTATTTATTTATTTTTTTGCAAATATCAGGTTTATTATTATTTTATTATTTTTTTTGCAAATATCCGTTCCAACTTGAGTTAGGGATCCTGTTTTAGTTAGTGCTCCAGGTGGAGTTAGGTTTTAGTTAAAAATGTTGGTGTTTTTGTTTATTTTGTTTTCCCCGCTGTAAATAAGTCATATATTGTGTTGAAAAACAACTGTCAGTCTCCAAGCACTTTATTCCAGATTAACAGTGAGAATACAGTCACTACATCACAGTTAAGGATGGGAACTGTTTCGTTAGACCAGGGGTTCCCACAGTTTTGGTGATGGAGAGCCAGTTTCAGCAGAAAATACCTTTTATTTTCTATACATTTTTGTATTTAAATTAGGAATGTATATTACTACCACTGCAACACCAACAGCTTTGAAATGTATTTGTATTTTATCCTGTGTCTTGGTGCCACAACAGGCTTAGGTTTGAGCACCAATATTATGCTGTCACATCTTGCATTGTCCTGGTCACAACAATTAAAGAAGATAATCCCGAAATAGGTACTTTCAAACTATACCAATTAAACTCTTTTGTGGGTTATTCTTCAGTAGTGATGCAGAATGCTTGTACAACTAACCACTTCACTAAGAGCTGAATATATGTACAGTGAACTCTGCTTAATTCAAATCTCTGGGGAACATACAAATAGTTTGAGATGTGCAAAATTCAAAGTAAGCAAATTATGTAAAATGCCCCATGGTGTGGACATTTAGAGCTATTTCCATAGTAAATGTGCAGAAATAAAACACAGCCGTTACTGTATTTTACCTTTTTTTTCTTTCTGAAATAATAATCACACATTTCTATTTAAAATGCAGCACTAATTATTCATAAATTATCTGCCATTACATTGGTGCTTTTTATGCAATTACATACGATTGCTACGTATCATAATAGCTACTGTACTGCAGCCTAACTGTAGTCTTATTCAGACCAAAAAATAAATGTAACAGTAAGAATTTTAAGATCCAAGTTGAACACCAAAACTACAATACTGTACAAAAAAGAGCATTTTCCCGATGTAGTAGAAGCTGAATACAGTTTTGCACTTAAAATAATAAAATAAAATCTAGTGCTAGAAGTTCCTGTATCCTGAACCGTAACATTTTTTGCCATCGCTCTGTTAACATTAGCTAGCTACTTCAGCTGCGTAAAGTACTCTAACGTTGGATGGTACCTTCACGTCTCGATATCAGTCTTTTCTCCCATGGAAAACAACAGGAGACAACATTTTTTGTTTTTTTTCAAAGGACAGTGTACATATAATGACCGGAACAACTTAATTAATAAAATTGGCTTGAGAGGGTCCAGATTTGATCCAAAACATGTAAAAAGCATGTGTTAGGGAATTTATGAACTTTGTTTGCTGTGTATTATTTAATTTCCCCCAAATTACATGTGCATGTTTTTATAAAAATTTTCAGAAAAGGGTGGGTATGGTTGAGGGTGCGCTTTGGGAACCTATGCATTAGATGTTTAGGTGTGGTTTTATATGGTTCACAAAATGTCTATCGAACAATTAGACATAATGTAATAGAACTAATAGAAAGCAATACAAAAATATACGAAATATACATCGACTCAGAGACCCATATTGAAAGACATGAAATTAAGTGATGGGAGTATAGATTCTTGGGGTTCAAAGGCAGAAGTTCTGGCATCTGTGGACCTCCTAAATAGGCCAATACACATATACATAGTCTTAAAGAATAAGGACTGTTTTAAATACGAAGGCACAACAGAAACTATTAAAAATAAGAACGATCCGATTGATCTTTTATACAACAGTAAACATTTCTCAGTTAATGTATTTAAAAGAAAATGAAACCAGAAGAAAATCTGAATACTGTGGCATAATTAAGAGAGATAATCAAAATAAATCTAAAACAGTAAAAATAAAACCAGTTTAAAGTAAATAATAAAATGCAAAATAGATAATTAAACATGAATAGGGCAGAATTCAAAACAGAAAGATAAGAGACCAAAAAATGGAAATGGTACCAAGTACTCTAAAGATAAGGGTCATTCATGCCAACTTAACCAGAAAAGGGACATTTCATTGCCTGTCTGCCTCAGATTTCTTTAGAAAAATTCAACGGGATTCGGTGAGTGGAGAGGAGAGAATTAAAAACAAAAAAAGAAACAAAGTAAATATAACAACTGCTACGAGTGCTGGACGTACCAGCACCGTACTTGTTTTGTGTTTAGCCTTTGCCCACTGTCCGTTTTATTTGTCTGTTTATTTTGGCCTCAAGTGCCGTGCCTGTTTTTTTGTTTAAATCTTTTATTTGTTTAATTCATTAAACGCACTGAGCGCCACAGCATCTCAGTTTCAATCCCAGTACTGCCTGCCTTTGTGTTTCTCTCTGGCCTGATGTTACCCCTACAGCCAGCCTGTTCACAAGGAAACACACTGATAAAGATAAACTGGCCACCGAATTAAAGGAGTGGGAGAGACGCATGAGATTAGTAGAATGTTTTTTCAATGAAAATATCTCAGATTCAGAGGGTAATTATGAGCATGTGATTAATGTTAATAGTACAAGCACTTGGTTTCCTCTGGATGGAAGATATAAATGGTTAGATATGTATATTGAAGTAGTTAAACAATAAATTATAGTGGGACTAATGAAAAAAATGTAACCTTAATTTAACCAATATTGAAGAACAAGCTATTACTATTACTGAGTTGTTAAATGATTATGATATAAGTATAAGACCATCAGATAAAGGTTTGGGAATAGTGATAATGAACATGGATGACTATATGAAATCTGTAGAATGTGAATTAAATAATACGGACACATATGAAGTAGTTAAAGGCAATAAGATCAATAAATCTAAATCCTTGTCCAAGTGTCCTTGGTAAAGAAACTTAAGAAGCTTGTCAAAAACCACTAGATAATAGACTAGATAAATAAACACCAACAACAGAGGTGCTTAACATGATCAGCGTAGTTTTAGAAAACAGTTATTTTACATTTGTTGATAAGAATTACAAACAAAACAATGGTACAGCAGTATAATCTAAATTAGGAATGTATTTTTCTGGTAAAAACATAGGGGAAATGGGAAGAACAATTACTTAGAAAATCAGAAAGAGAACCTTTAGAATACATTGGTTTGTAGATTATATTTTTGGAATTTGGACACATGTAGAAGAATCTCTTTTCCAGTTTCATAAAATGGCAAATGAAATACACAGTAATATTAAGGTGGACCTTCGATGGACAAGAAAAAATAAATAAAAAGTTAGATAACGTAGTAGAACTTGAAAAAAGGTTCAATTGAGACTGACTTCTGTAAACCTACTGACATGCACCAGTATTTACACCTTACATGTCCTCTGCACATCCAATACACACTAAAAGGGCAATCCCAAAGGGTCTAGGAATAAGAATATGAAGAATGTGCTCAAAAGAAAGTGACTATATAAAACAAAGAAATGTTTTAAAGGCAAATCTTAAAAAAGAGGATACAAAGAAAGAATTATAGACGGAGTTAAGAAAAAAGGATAAACTAAAACTGATCTACTAGATTATAAAAACAGAGATAAAAAGGTCAATATAGTTCCATTAGTAATGACTTACTCTAAACTTTTGCCTAATATTTTTAAGATAGTTTGGAAAAACTTGCAGATTCTACATAATTCCAAAAAATTGGATCCCAGCTGTAGCATTCAAAAGAGAAGCTAATTTAAAAACTAACATAAAAAAAAAAAAAAAAAAAAAATTGGGAGAATAGGTTCTACAAATACTTGCACTAGTACATGTAAAGTGTGTGAATAAATGGACAAAAGTAAACATATAATTAAACCTAAGAACAACACATATCCACTAAAAACTAAAATAGCAATGTTGTTTAAGGAATAGCCTGTGAAAAATGTGATGAAAAAATATGTTAGAGACTGGAACAACTTTATATAAAATAATTCAGAACCACCTTTTATTAATTAGAAATAAAAGAAATTATGAAACACTAGTACAGCACTTCACCAGTCAAAAACATGACATAAATGATGTAACGTTTGTAGTATTAGAACAGCTAAAATTAGACAATGCAACATATAGAAGAATAAAAGAAAGTAAATGGATAAATAGACTGAACATGATTATGCCAGTGGGACTCAACAGAAAAGAATGAACAAATTAACTCCAATAAATATATAACATTTAAATAAATAAATAAACAAAATTCAAAAGTTGTGCATACTGATGTGCTGGGGAGGCCAAATCAAGGCTGATCCTCAGAGCCAGCATTGCTTGATAATATAAAGTGTAAATAAAATAATGTTAATTAGAATTAATACAGATTTAAAAATAGAAGTAAAGTGATGTCACAATATATAGAACACCATTACATCATGTAAGAATAAATCACGGATTTCAATATAAACAATTTTTTTTGGCAGATTACACCGCTAAATGCTCATTTAAAGCTCCTAAGAACCGCAGAAAATGATGCATGAAATGCGATCCACCAGCGGTAAAACAGAGGATGACTATAGGTGCCAGCACCATTGTAATAATAACTAGAATAATGTCTGGTTCAGTGTGTATTACCAGGGAGTAATCCCACCGAGAGGTTTTGGGCGCAGTGGATCCTCGACAGCAAAGCTCCTAAGGTTCCTGTCCCCAGAACCTAGACATGGTATTACCCCTGGTTATACACACTGAACCAGATAATACTATAATATACCAGACTGTAATATATGGATCCCAGTCTGAAAAATGTGTTTCTTACATTTTGTGGGAGAGTTACATTTATTGGTCGGGAGCATATACATGCAGAAAAGAGGATGCAGCTCTGAGAGCAGGAAGTACTTTGGGGAGGGGGGGGAACAGAACTATGTCACACCAATGCAGCTGGTACTGTTCACTTGTATGTAAGGTTAATTGATCGAGGAAAACAGTTGGAAGGCTGTAGTTGCCTGTATTATGACTCGAAATGCTAATAATGGATTTTGTTAATCTGGTTTTAATTGAGGCTAATGTAAAATCCACTACGCACACCAACATTCATGTAAGTTTAATGACATTATACATTTACTGTTTACAATAATTTTCTTAAATGTTATTATTAATTATAATTTGGAAGACATGTCCTAGTTGTGTAAAATAAATTTATTATCTCTGCTTATTTCCTTAATAGCAACTTGTCATTTCAACTTGGGAGTGGATTTAAATAGAATAACAGTTTCACTGCATTTATCTTTATGAAGTGTACAGTGTAATTACTCTAAGTGCCCAGATGGTTTCTATTTCTAGCAATGGCTGTCTGGCATACAGAAATTATCTAATTTATTTCTGGAGACATTATCATTTTACATTTAATGCCACAACATTATCCGAGTCACAGTAGGCTGGTTAACTGGCATTGTAAAATCAAATTTCTAAGTTGGAGGTGGTTTACCAGGTAAAACCCTGTCCTGCCAAGCCAAAAGGTTTCAGTATAATCTGAACCAACTCTAGCATAGGGACTGTATGTAAGAGCATTCAAGTAGGACAATGGTATGCTTTGCTTGGGATGTAAAACCAAGGCTTATTATATAATGAAGGTTAACATTCTAAATACTGCTTTGTATTCATACCAGCTCATAAAGTAAGCAGCAGTCTTCACCGCTCCCGAGTCAGCGCAGGGGTGGTAATGCTGAGCTGAGCCAAAATACAACTGGACATTTCAAATTGGGAGTAAAACAGAGCAAAATCAATTGGCAAAATTAAAAAAAAAAAAAAAAAAAAAAACAAGAGCCTGTATAAAATCCAAAGCTTTATTTTATTATGAGTCTAAAATAGTATCCTGAAATGAAAAATAAAGTAGTGCATATTTCTATTGATGGGGAAAACTAAAATCAGGAATAAGGCGGAGGAATGAATTAGAGAAAGCTAATGCACCTTAACACTAACAGTTTAAACGTAGGCAGAAGCAATATATGCATTCATTTCGAATAGACCATAAAGAGGTTTTTGATTTTATCCAAGCCCACGGGTTACCTGCTAAAATCTGTGATTAAATAAGGAGACAGATGGAACAGCTCCTCATGTGGCTTGTTCTGTCTTCTGGTAATTGTTAAGGACAGTATGCATTTATTTTGATTATGACGTAATCTACAAAGTACAATCAGGCTTAAATATTGCATGAAAAGGAGGATCCAACTGCAATCAATTTAAAAATACCCTACAGCAAAAAGCAAAAGACAAAAAGAGCTGACTAGTGGTTTGGTCAAACTGAATGATGCAGTCTGCATTTAAGAACTCTTATTTTTTCATGTGTGTGTGCGGTTGGGTAGCATCCCTGAGTCAAACCTATTAATCTGCTAATGTTATGTCAAATCAAAGCCAAAACCTGAACCCAAGACATACTTTCAGTAATTGATGAACTATTTTTAATGGATAAAGAGCAAGTCGCTTCAATTTAACTTCTTTTTTTTTTTTTTTTTACTGTCCTAGTATCATTTGATGATGTTCGCAGCATTCTATTTTAATGAATACATTGCTGTCTGTGTGTTCAGGTGCTTCCATCTCAGGGGCTGCTCTTCAGTTTGAATGGCCTGCCACAGATATTTGCAATATAGGCTAGATCAGCCACAGTGCCTTTACAGAGGCAGGAGCCAGTACTCTAGTGATATGCCACTTTGGATCAAGTTTCCTTTTGTTTGGCTCAGTTATGTGAAGGTATAGACCA
The DNA here is from genome assembly GCF_017654505.1 of Polyodon spathula. Lineage (NCBI taxonomy): Eukaryota > Metazoa > Chordata > Actinopteri > Acipenseriformes > Polyodontidae > Polyodon > Polyodon spathula. Next base: position 51,621,290 of record NC_054538.1, on the reverse strand, counting down.
TGATGTGATCCAATTTCTCAAGTGGAGAGAGGCAAAAATGGGTCATTTCACCTTCTTTCTTGTAAAACAAAGAAAGATCTGCTTCACCTAGTAGACGAAATACTTTAACCAGTAACCTGCTATGAAAATCGGTCATTGGAAAACTGTGAAATTAGTTTACTTTTTATTAATTTCGTACAGTTAATCTAATGTCAACGGTTTTCCTCTTAAATCGTCAGCACGTATCTAAGATTTTATGACATTTACTTGACGCAGTATCCAAATAAGGTCCAGGGTCCCAGAACGTGTGATTAAAAAATATCAAAGCATTGTAGTGATGTTGACAACTGCATGCAACGTTACGTTAAACAATACACTACATTTGTTATACAGGATGTTCTGTAACCTTTCCATTTCCACAATGGAAAGTATGATGTCTAATGAAGGGGAAAAGGACCAGGTCTGTACACTTACCTGGCAAATAAAACCGGTAGCAGTGCACTGCCTCACCCAAAGACTGAACTTTCGCTTTTTCCTTTTTCGTAATTCACGTTCTGTACATGTGGTAATAAAAACAGGATCCTCATCAATCAATGGTTCATGTAGCACCTAGAGCACAAGATAAAGAAAAGATTCAACATTTTTTGTCCTGAGCAGGTATATCATTGAAAATGTCTCAACTTCATATATGGAGAGATTTGAAATGCTGGACACACAGAATTGGGTCTTTATCTTTTCTGGTTTATGATTACATGCATGGTAAGAACCACATTAGAACAAAATATATACTTGTATATCGTTTTAGCCTGTAAGTTGACTAGTTTTGAAAAAAAATAATGTCATAAAAACAATAAAGGAACAACTAAAGTGTGCTTAAGAGACCATGGGCCATATTTTGAAGCAAATGCACTTTTGAGGAAAGGAATACAAAAATGTAATGATTTTGAATGTAACTACCAAAAAAAATTACTCAGAACAATAAATAAACATCAGCCAAGTTGTTTCTTGACAGTATTTTATCCTTTTGAAACAAATACATTACAGACTATACACTTTTTAAGTAAAGTGTGGCAGGGCAAAAGCCCTGAAGGTATAAATAGTGCGTGTTTGTATATCTCTGTAAATAAAGGCTGACTATTTTGAATGCAAGTTTGGGAGGGATGGGGTTAACTCCATCCCTGCTAAAGTCCACATGTGGAATATGGCCGAGTCTTGATTGAATAATTGTTGGTCAATCAAGCCACAGCCACATGGTATATAAAGAGAGCCAGAGCCCTTGTTTGGGAGGGGAGTGTTAGAAAAAACCTTCAGTGAAGGTGAATGAGGGTAAAGGTAAAGCTTTATGTTACCATAAGAAACTGGAGTCACAGAAAATGATAGGGAGTAAAAACTGAGTCAATGAGAAAAGTCAGGAAAACCAAAAAAAATCTACAGCAAAACAATAAATGGACTTGCTAATGATGAAAGTGTTTGTTTAAACCTTGGTTATTAAAGAGTTAAAGAACATCCTGGATTTTATTACCTTTAGTGTGTCCTGTTTGCAGTACTATAGTTTTTAAACATACTGCCAACTCCTTTTAATTTCTTAATTACAGTTCAAATCTCACACATAAAACAACCAGGGAATATATTTCTGAACATTTCACCAGGAGGAAAAAAAAAAAAAGTCTGAAGGACCGCAGTGTACGGATCACACCCCCTCCTGCAACAATGCGGCTTTTCTGTTCCTGCAATATGCCACTCATTTTAATCTGAGTGCCAGCATTAATGCAGGAGGGAGAATTCATTGAATACACTGCGATGTTTAGGAGAAAAATCTATTTCCCAAAACCTGGTGAACGTTCCCAAATAACATTCCCAAGTTTATTTACTATGATGTGCAAATAAAAAAAAAAATCAAAACTATTGGGAGCATGATGAAAAAAATTGCTGCGTTACAGACAACATGGGATTCAGCAAAGGTAAAGTAATGTGTTTCTTGTAAAGACTACAGGGGGTTCTGTAACACTTTAACTGTTAACCAAAGGGACTGAACATTTGTGGTGCCTCTTATATTTAAAAATATATATACTTAAAATCAGTATAGCGCTCCTTTCTTTTTCTGACTCACATTTTGATTTGCACATACATTACACTATGTAACACAATTTTTGTTCCTGGGTAGTAAGTGTTATTTCCTAATTGCTTATGCCTCAAAAGTATAGAAAATGGCTATTATTCCCCACAAACTCTGCCTTTGTTTTTGTGTGACCAGAAACATCGAAAAACCCGTGATATGTTCGAGAAAAGACTATCAACTGTGTTCTCCATTAACTTTGCTTTTGTGACCAGAACAGTGATATTTCAAAATATCACTGTTTCCCATGGGAAAACGGGCAAATGTGCGTCTAAATACAGTATAATCGTAAATCTCGAAAAACTACTCACTTCTAAATCTTTTGTTTTCATTTTTGTATTACTTTAGTATAAATATATGTTAATTTGGATTCATGTGTTGTTTTTTTCTGACTGTGAACGAAGAGACGCATATTTGCCCGTTTTCCCATTGGAAACAATGATATTTTGAAATATCACTGTTCTGGTCACAAAAGCAAAGTTTGTGGGAAATAATAGCCATGTTCTATACTTTTGAGGCATAAGCAATTAGGAAATAACACTTACTACCCAGGAACAAAAAAAAAAAAAAATGTTACACAGTGTTATTATTGTGAAATAACCACATATATAGTAAAACTATATAGTATACTGTGAATTAACCAAATTCATGAATAATTGAATTATGAAAATCCTATGTATTGGTAAGAGCAGGTCATTGTACTGATTTTCTGGTTTATAAAATTAGCTGGAAAGCACTGCTGGTTTGGGGGTTAGCATCAAAATAGAAGTAGAGTTTGACATGATTGCACATTAATATCTCATGTCCATGTGATTTCCAAGTCAGCACCAATAGAAGTCTTTACTTGAGAAAGGGCCGGAAGTAAAAAAACAGGGGGTGTTAGGATTGAGGTGTGCTTAAAAGGGTTATAAAAGGGAGTTTTTATCCTTAGCAATCCTTGGTCAGCATGGACACACTCCAGATATGTGTCAAATGTGAGTAGAGGGGTACCAGAGTGGCTCATCTGGTAGAAGCACAGCCGAGTGGTGCACGGGGTGAGTCATACAGCGCAGGTTCGCGTCCTGGCTGTGCGAAGTAGGCCAGTCTTCACTGGGGACTCCGATGGGAACGTCGCATTGAGTTTGGCGCTCTTGTGGGTTAGGGACGTAAAACTGACAGGGACTGTTTCTCCTCATTGCTCTACAGCGAACCCTGCTGGCCAGACACCCAGTGAGTTCAGAGCAGACACGTGCAGGGCTGGCCTTTGCCCTTCAGAGAACGGTAGCTTGCTGACATCCACTCTTGTGTTTCTTGGTGAAAAAGGAAGCTGGTTTGGTCGTGGGATTGAAGGACGTCCACTGAATCATCCCCGAAATGTGCCATTTACTGCTACTACCAACTGAATGGTACAGATGGAAAACTGCATTTTATTATGGGTCTAAAACAGTAAATTCAGTTCTTAGCAGGACAAAATGGATTCAATTGTAAATAAAACATTTTAAAAAATGGTAAGGGTGCATTTGGGAATTCAGTTTCACTTTTTACATGCTGTCACTTCACGTAAAACAAACTGCCCAGTTTAACCATGTCTGTATAGCCTACTTAGGGGTGAAGTCAATCAAACAAATAGTGTGTTTGACTCAATATCACCACAGAAGGGTGATAAACAAGGGTTATAAAGTGACTAAGAGTTATATTGTCAGTATGTGAAATGCAAGTGTGATACTTAACTGATATATACATTGCTAATAAGTTGAAAGGAACAGACAGGATAGATTTACCTGGGTTTGTGAAGGCCTAAAAGAACATTCTAACAATTGCTGCAGTGAATCCAAAAAAGGTTGAATCTTATAAAGACCACTGCTGGTCTGGCTGGATCGGAAAGCTACGATATGGAAGTATTTGAGGATCTTCTCGAACCTGGACTGGGTCATGATTAGGGCGATGCTCTTGTTGCTATAAAATCCACTGCTCCAGATGCTGAGGACAGACTCGCAGCGGTGAATACTTGTTGAGGTAACATAACCCAAGAAGGCTTTCATCTCAGACAGGGTGACATTGCACCATCCTTCATCACTCCCAAATCTCTCCTGGAACTTCTTTGCATACATGTTTGTTTGAGTTACCATATTCTGTATCACATTATCAGGGACAAAGAGCTGAAAAAAGTCTATGGCACTTGCAGTGGCTGGCATCTTTTGAGCTGGACCTAAAATAGAAGGAAGAAAATATTATGTAGACATCGTATCTCTTTAAAGAACAATGGTATTAAAGGAGTTCTAACAAAGGTTTTAAAATCGTCCTTTTACCTCATTATCAATATTATAGTGGTTCTTTGCATGTATTTTATACTTCAACTTGAAATATGACAATAATTAAAATGAAGCACTATAATAAAGTAAGTCCTGCTGCTTCCTCGCATGAAATAACTTCCTTTGATGTATCTCACTCCAAATGGACCTGCAGTTTTTAACCACACAAAAAATCTTATATCATGAATTAAAATAGTTTGCTGATGTCCCTAGTGTTGTTTTGATTTAATGATAAAATTGAGCTCCAACTTCTTTTTATTAGGGTACTTGAGTTCTGACCATGCCCCTATACAAGTTTACCGTGGTATTTTTGCACTTTTACCAGCTTTTTCCATGGTAATACCAGGTATTAACCATAATAAACCAAGGTTTACCATGTTTATTAATATGCTTTACCATACGCCACTGTTCTTTACATTGCTTTGCTACACTTCACCATGCTTTCACTATGCTTTATTACGCTTTTACTATGGTAAACTTTTATAAGGGTGGTTTGGTATGACTTTCTACCGAGTTGAATGTGGTGGGATTTTTTAATTTTTTTTTAAATATACTCAAGTAATTGTGTCAACATTGCTGTTCGTAAAGACAGATGGACGACATAATGATGATTATATGGAAATTCATGCAAAATACCATATCTTCAACACTAGAAATGGGTTTGGTGATACGCTACTAATGCTACTGGTTAGCACTCTTAATTATGTGTTAGCTGTAATTGGTTTTCATATCAATATATCTTAAGAATATTATTAAAATATCCATGATAAGTTATAATTAAAGCAATAAACAATGGGGTGCACATTTGCGCACAACAGTATAAAAATCAGTGCAGAACCCACCAAGTCAAGCAACAAACAATAGCATAACCATATACAAATAAAAAAGGAGTAAAGGGGAAATGGTTTTGTTTCACAAAAGATTTTATCAAGAAATACATTTTTTCACAGATCTCTTGAGTAAGACAGTGAGTAGATATATACACACACACACACACACACACATACATAAATAACTTTTTGCTGCTCATGCTGATGCAGCACCTTTGGTGTAGAGTTTCTATTTTTTCACCTTGTGCTGATTCTGTCTTGTCAGCTAAGCAAAGTGAAAGGGGGTATTTTGGTACGATGAAAGACTTTTTTGTACTTTCTACTTTTAAATGTATTGCCTGTTTAAAAATGTGCATTTATCAGGCTTAGTAACTAATTTCAACCAAAAAGGTGCTTCTGATTATAACAGGTTTAGACCTGTAATGACAATTAGTAAACTAAAAACCTCTACAAAATCACTTACAGAAGGGATCCCAAGTTAAAAAATTCCAAGTTTGGAAGCAGACCCAGTGATTGAAAAGGGGCATTTTTTGCTGGAATAGTTAGTAATCATAGTGAATAATAATCTAAGACGAAACAACTAAAGAATCAGAAAACATAATACAGTGGCCCTTCTTTATAATGCGGTAATCAGGAACCATAGCTATTTGTGTTCTGGCTTATCCAGTGCTTAATTTGTAAAGAATGAGGTGTCGGGGCACAAGCAATGACAGCAATGCCGTCCTTACCTTAAGAACCACACATGTACTATTAAATACTGGTTTAAAAAATAATAAACCATGTTGATGATATTGGCTCGTACAGGTCTATGCAACAGACATGGCAAAACAACATTTGATTTTTTTTTTTTTTTTTAAATAAGGAACCTGGGTTCTAAAGTTAATTGTCACGAACAAATGTTTATTTTAAAATTTTTTTATTGATTTTTTTTTTTTTTTTTTTTTTTTTTTTTTTTTTTTTTTTTTAAGGGGGGGGGGGAATGACACAAGGAGTTAATTATCTATATCGATATTATGTACCGCTGGATGCAGCATGCCACAAATAGGTACTGTTCTTGGAATTCTACTTTTATTCACAACCTCATTGCTATTATTATTAATGCTAGTAGTGATTTTTCTGGTACTATTTTGACAGTCTGAAAACAAGCCATCTTTCAGCTGCAAAAAAAGGTTTTAAAAGCTAATGTTACGTTCTTGTCAGCTAACTAACTAGCGCACTCTTTTGTACTCAGTCATGTAGTTAGTTTTCTACCTCTGGTAAATTATTAGCTTATGTTAAATCGCGGATATGTAACGCAATTCTGTGAATTGTTAAGTTTGATAGGAACACAGCCTCTTTTTACACCAAGATCTATAGCTATGTGCGCATTATGTTAATGTTACTTATCCACATGACGTTCATTTGTATCTATGCTAGCTTCAATGTAGAAATGTATGTATGTTAGTCTAGCAGGTGTCTTATTTATCTTTATTTGTGTATGTTTCTCTGTTGTAGTTTCACACCCACCTTTTTTATTGCCACACGGCAAATAAATGTGCCAAAACCCAAACAGTCTTGTGTGGTGAAGGAGGAGGGAGTTTAGCTGCCTGTCAACCTTGAGCAAGGATGACGCTCACGGGGTGACAGAACAGTGACAAATACTGTAATAAAGAAAATCAAAGAATAAAATAGTACTAATATTATTAATAAATTAGCTAATGCCTTTTTCCAAGGTGACTTCCTTATCTTACTCCAGCAGCTCATTTTGTTCGTTTTGGATTGTCCTTTTACTGTAGCGAACAAAAGGCTTTGGACTCAAACAGGGTTGTTATAGCGAGGGTGTACTGTATTTAGTATTTGACTTATATGCTTAATATACGACACTTGCACATTTTAATATATGTGTGCACATTTCTTATTTCATTTTTGTTATTTTTCACCACCCATAATGTTCAGCATTTAGCATAGGGTATAAATAAGTTTGGATCAGAATCCAATATCATCCTTTACAAAAGGTAACATACTGCAAGTCTACTTGTGCCAGAATTGTCTGATTTTACTATACTATTGGTACCACTAATCTATCCTATTGTGGCACAAGTATACAACTTTGAATATTCTTTTTTTTTTTTTAAATAATGCAACGTAGTTCTCAAATATTGGACATTTCTTAGATTGTATCTTACTTCTCTTTTGCATACCTGCATTGTCTCTTGCTAGATATGCACCTCCAGATTCTGACAAATATTTTTAGAAAACCAGGAGCAACTTCTGCTCTGGATCAAAAAGCTATAATGCTCTGTGGCTGCCCGCCTATGTGGATAACTACTGAAAAACTAGCAGGGCCCGATATTCGAAAGGTTTGCGCACCGCGCAGAGGGATATGCACATCGCAAATGGCCATTGTACCGAAATTGTGCCAAGTTGCCATATTCAAAACGTCCTTTTGCGCGTCACAATCCATTCTGCGCTGTGCAGAAATAAAATGAATGCATCGCTCAATATGGGGGGAGTGGCCGACAATATGCGTGATCCTGGTATATTCAAAGGTATGCGCCAAGCACAAGAACCAGGTTTGTGACGCGAAGGATTGTAAAAGGACTACGTTAACTCCGCGCACACTACCATTCCAGCACTGACTACAAACAGACAACAATGGGAAACATGGGTAGCATGCAGCATTCCGTCGACATGTGGATGTGAATGATGCAAGGCACAACCAGCAACCCCGACATAGACGAAGATATGCTGAAAGGGTGTACAGGCCTCGGCACACATGACAAGCTCAGCAATGAGCAAGTCATGTCCAGGTATAGTCTCCACTCATCTATGCCATATGATGACCTGGCTAGAACAAACCTGCGCAGTCATGCCTTGTCTGAGCAATTGGTAGTGTCTGTCTGTATATGTATCCTGGCTACCAGTACCTTCCAGAAGGTAGCAAGTGATATAGGGATCAACCAGTCAGCTGTGTCCCCCCAACCTCGACCCGTTCATAACCATGTTGCTGCAATGTGCTGAGGAACATATTAAATTCCCAAGTACAAGAGCAAACATTGAGAATATAATGCAGGGTTTTTATGAGGTCACGCACCTGCCTTGTGAATTTTTTGGCAGACATACAACGGACGCTTACATTTCGATCTAAGATAGGGGATTTCAGTAACTAACCGGTTAAGTCTTGAACCATATTTGTTTGACTAAAAATTATAATATTTCTTCTTTTTTTTTTTTTTTTTTTTTTTTTTTTTTTTTTTTTTTTTTTTTTTTTTTTTTTTTTTTTTTTTTTTTTTTTTTTTTTTTTTTTTTTTTTTTTTTTTTTTTTGTTTTTTTTTTTTTTTTTTTTTTTTTTTTTTTTTTTTTTTTTTTTTTTTTTTTTTTTTTTTTTTTTTTTTTTTTTTTTTTTTTTTTTTTTTTTTTTTTTTTTTTTTTATTTTTTTTTTTTTTTTTTTTTTTTTTTTTTTTTTTTTTTTTTTTTTTTTTTTTTTTTTTTTTTTTTTTGTTTTTTTTTTTTTTTTTTTTTTTTTTTTTTTTTTTGTTCTTTTTTTTTTTTTTTTTTTTTTTTTTTAAATAATGCAACCCTCACAGAGTTTATACCTGAGCATCTATGCCACATGCTGCATGATGACCTGGCTAGAACAAGCCTGCGCAGTCATGCCTTGTCTGAGCAATTGGTAGTGTCTGTCTGTATGTGTATCCTGGCTACCAGGACCTTCCAGAAGGTAGCAGGTGATACAGTGGGGATCACCCAGTCAGCCGTGTCCCGCCACCTCGACCGGTTCATAACCATGTTGCTGCGAATGTGCTGAGGAACATATTAAATTCCCAAGTACAAGAGCAAACATTGAGAATATAATGCAGGGTTTTTATGAGGTCACGCACCTGCCGCGCCTGGTAGGTGCAATTGACTGCACCCATATTGCTATCCAGGCACCTGTTCTATCAGGATTCCATTTGTATTCAGAATAGTGGGAAATTTGAATAGCTATTCCATGCCATGTAAACAGAGTATTCTGAATACCAGTATTCCGAAAACGTGATACCGAATACCCACTTCGTATTAGGATACTATCGGAATACCAGCACTTCTAGACACCTTATTCAGAAAACCTTTTTTTTTTTTTCTAGTCACACGAGTCGTCATTTTATAATCTACAATATATAAGACGACAAAAACTGTGCACAAATATTAGTACTTGTATAACCCCAAACTGGTTGCAATATCTTCCTATTTTTTTAAGTGTTTTAGTAGATCAACAGTCAATAACCAGGAGATTATATATATATATATATATATATATATATATATATATATATATATATATATATATATATATAAAACATAAAAAAATTAAAAAAAAAAAAAAAAAAAATGAAAATGCATTGCACAGGCAGAGATTGAACCCGGCACCTCCAGCACTGCTTCTACAGCGCCGATCCGCTATACAAGAGAGCCACGACCCCTACGAGTATCAATATTGTTGTGTTCTGTCACCTACCAGTCCTGACCCTTACCCTATGCATGCTACAGCCTACTAATATATAGCATTGGATATATAATTTATTTATTTTATTATCCTTGTAGTCAGTCACATTGAGATTAAAACCTCTTTTACGAGTGAGACCTAGCCAAGCAGGTAGCAGCAAGTCAATACACAATAAAATACAATTAAGACACAGGCAAATCACATTTAAAACAATCATCAAAATACACAAAAGTAGTCAACTATTTAAAACAATTACAACTCTCTGTCACAAAATCATGCAGTTTACTCTTAAATTGCAATAAAGATATCTGGGTCTGCAGCTTTAGTTTGGGCTGGAACGCATTCCAGGACCATGGGGCATAATAAGCAAAGGATCCTTTACCAGCCTCAGTATGCACATTTGGGATTTTAAAATGCAAAAAAGAATGAGACTTGAGGCTATGGTTACTATGGGAAGCTATAAGGTATTCATTTAAATAAGTATTTTCATATAATTTACATTGAACAGCCTTATATACCAGAATATACCAGTGCTTCAACCTGTGTAAAGCCGAAGAAGTCCAGCCTACCAAATCGTATAATGTACAATGATGACTATTAAAACTTGTATTTGTAATGTACCTCAATGCTGCATGATATAGCGGGTCCAGTTTATCTAAAGTTGATGGTGATGCAAACCTATATACTGCATCACCATAGTCAATCTGCAGCAAAACCATACAAGCAATAAGTCTCTTTTTTTGTTTCCATAACATATAGAACATGTGCATATCATAGTGACATTTATAGCGTATTCACATGCCCAACAGACGAGTTTGGAAACATGCACTCACCTCTGTCCAGCACACTGCCTTCCTTCTGTTCCTTTAATACGGTCCTATTAGCATATGGTAATGAATCAATAAATAGAAACATGAGATGCAAATATATTCTAGGTGGACATTCAATATGCACACAGCACAATCAAATTTGAATTGGACGAAAGCCCTAATGCGTCTGATTATACCAATATCTGCGCGATAACTGTGATGCGCTAGTTCCAATAACTGTGCACCACTAGTTCCAATAACTGCACTCCGCTGGCTCAAATAGTGTCGGGGTAACAGTCCACTCTGGAGTTGGGTACAATAGTACAAATGTACAGAAACCCAGAAACCCCCCCCCCCCCCCCCCCCCCCATCCGCACACACCAGATGGGCGGATCAGTTTTATCACTGTATTGATGGACAGCGGTAGTGTGTTTACATATAGTTATATGCGTTCTTCACTGCTCCACAGGCATATCAGCATCCAACGTGTGCCATCAAACTATGGAAATGAAGATTGAGAGAAGGATGAAGAGGGTCCTGCCTGTTATCTTTGCCACACATCTGTAAATTAAATTGTATAAATACGTCATACACCCATCTTGTGGCCCATTGCTTTATTTTGGCTATTCCACAGGTTGCTGTGCATTACAGGAGAGGGGTGGGCAGCTGCAGTTAATGTTTTCCTAAAATCAGACCAGTGATACGATCACCCAATCAAAGACCTTTATTTTCCCTGCAGCAATCCAATCATAAGTTAGCTGAGGGTGGTCATACAGTTCTGTTAACTGTAATTACTGGCCGTTTTTATGCAGCTGTCCAGTCTGCTGAATGTCGGTGTTGCTAATTGTACAGAGGCTGTTCATTTATTGAGAAATCATAGTAGGCTACAATTAACATTTTAGGAGCGTATTTATAATTAATAATTATTCTACCAAAAAAATGGCATAATGAAAAAAATCCATTCTGGCAACACTCAAAACCTTACAAACTACAAACTGGGCTAATAGTGATGTTCAAATGAGCAAGCAGAATGAATAACAACTCACATGCTGTGTATTGTGTATATAAAAATGCTTGATTGATGTTTACTTTGCAGGTGAATGACCTCGTTACATTTACAAATCAGAGAGTGTGCTACCACAGTTAGACTTTGTCACGGCACGACTTATATATATATATTATTATATATATATATATATATATATATATATATATATATATATATATATATATATATATATATATGTGTGTGTGTGTGTGTGTGTGTGTGTGTGTGTATTATAAAAACAACACAAAAAAACTATGAACAGAATTGTAATTTATTTAACATCATGCAATCAAAGAAACTATAAAATGATATAACAAAAGTCTACCGAAAGTCATAATACAGTAGTTCATGCTAGATTTTGAAATGTCACATTTTTCAATTTGTGTTGGCTTTTCATTAAGTATCATTGGAAAACTACAAAGTGGTATGCAATTCAATGTTAACGTAACAGTATTCAGCAGGTTTCGACTTTATGAAGCAAAATTAGTTCACTCTATAGGGTGATGCAACACTTTTGATCATAGCTGTAAATAGCAAACACATGTATGTGTTGGAGAACTTAGAAAATACCCAATACTGTATCTCAGCAAAAAGATGCTACCTCTGGAGTGCAACTACTCCATAGTCGAAAAGGAGTGTTGGCCATCAAATGGGCTGCTCAGTCTTTATGATACTACCTGCTGGGACATTACTTTGATCTCGTCACTGACCACGCCCCACTCACGTGGTTAAGCACAATGAAGGATAGCAATGCCCCGGATAACTCTGTGGTATCTGGCATTGCAATTCTTCATGTACTGCATGGTATACCGTGCTGGGAAAGACCATCAAAATGCAGATTATTTTGCCCAGGGGGAGGGGGGGCAATGGCAAAGATAGATTCAGCAGAGTGTTCCTTTAGCTCCACTCTAAGCAGTGGGATATGTGACAGAAATACAACGAACCTTGGTTGTAAATCTCCCTCTCGACCTGTGGGGGTACTAAGAGAGGTTTGGCCTGACAGTTTTTTTCCCCAGGTCGGGAAGTTGGTCAGTCTGGAAAAAGGCAAGACTCCATTGCAAGAAGGTATCGACCTGGAAGGGAAACAATGCAGCAGCCGCAGACTGTTAAGGCAGCTGCATTCGTTTACCAAGGGGTCATGCATGACAGCATATAAGGGGATGCCGAGACTCGTAATCTGTTCCTTCGCTTGGTTTGTGAACTTGAGTCTGAAGGACCATGAGACACATAGTAACCACTGCTGAAATAAGCCTGTGTTTTAAGAATATTCCTGTGTGTTTGGTTTGTGTCTGTTAGTAATTGTCTGTGTTTATAAACCACCAGACGGCGAACACATATCTGGAGCTGTCGCCTTGGGCCAGCACAAAGCCGGATCAGCACTTTTACTTATATCACTGTAAACTGTGTACCATAATCAATAATTTGCACACTAAACAGACTTGTATATGTGTTTTGTGTTTAATGTGGGGATACAAGAATGGGACCATTATTTGGGGACCAGCCCAGGGATTATAAATGTAAGTAATACACGCCGCTGTATTACTCACCAGCATTATTATTTACTGTTTGTTTGGTTGTCCAGCACTGTGCATAAAAATAAATAAAACAAACCTTTTCACCTGGATTGCAATTGTCTGTCTGTTCTTTGATCATCTGCACCTGAACACTATTAACCACTTTGCCACAGGAACTTAGAAAATATAATTTAGTTTAGAATGACTTGAGCTGCCTCCATCGGTAGACGGAATGGTATGAAAAACATGTAAAGTTCCTAGCTTTCTGCGCATGGACAGTGATCAATATAGGAAGAAAAATAGGGTTTTTTTAAATTTTGTTTTCAGAACTCAAATCAGTGAGTTTGTAACTTTCATTATACGGCAGCAGCCTTGTTTCTAGCAGTTGAACTCTTCAGTTTTTGTTCTCTTTGTCCACAAAAGTGAGTAATTGTGCTCCTGCTATATTGATACCTGCTCACATCAGAGTAATCCAGCTCAAATCTGCGGGTTCTATCTGGGAGGATCATCTTCCAATAGATCTTGATGTGCAGCCCTGTGGCAAAGTGGCTAGTAAGGGGAACAGGTGTAGGTGTGATGCGGTGCAGAAGTGATGAACAGACAACGGTAATTTAGTGAATAAGTGTTTATTGTGCTGTTTCCAGGTCTGGTGGCCATCAAATAATAAATCCCCGGCAGTACACAACAATGTGTAAAGCGCGGGGAGGGTGAATAACACAACACAGTCCTGAACAGAAAACAAAGGCACAGTCACCAGTCCTGGGTGAATCCAAACGTGCAGGTGTTCTGTGCAGTGGTGCTCCAGATAGTGCTTTTGTGGCGACAGCTACGGAGGTGTGCTTTAACTGTTTAGTGGTGCAACAAAGACAGACAATTACAGACAGACAGAAATAACACAGAACATGTAACACTTATTTCTCTTATATTCTCTGAGAGCTCCTCTCTCAGTCCTTCTCTCCTAGCGTTAACCCAAACAAAGGAAAAGATCAGCGTTACCCTGGCCCCTATATGTACTCCCGCATGACATCTAGGTAAACTGACTTATTACTTGCAGCTGCCCCTCGTTTACCTTTCAGGTTAATACGGTCTTACAACAGAGTCTCGCTTCTTTCCAGGCTGACCCACTTCCCTGAAACTAACTGTCAGGCCAGCCCTTCCAGATACTTCTCCCATTCTTTAGCGCCCTCACAGGTTGGGAGGGAGATTTATCACCAGAACTCATTGTATTTCTGTCACAAGCCCACACAAGCACATTTGACTTAGACAATGAATAGACTACAAACCTGTTTATGTTTTCCAATCTGTAAAAAAAGCCAATCCTGTTCAGACGAGTTAACAATGCATTTAATGTATGTGTTATAAATATAATACTTAAATTACCTAATTATTGTATAATTAAACAAAAGTTTTTTTTTTTTTTTAAATTATTAGTATTGGCTTAACTGCATGTTCCTAAACACAGCAATGATGCTAGGAAATTGACCATCAAGACACATCTCATTCTCCGCCAGGTCTGAAGTACGTGTTAATTATAATGTCGTTAAGGGTCAAATAACGGCACCATACAGCTTTATAAATCAGGTGAATAATATGTTTATGAATATATAATATGAGGTGCCTGAATAAAACTACAACTTACATCAAATTGTTTGTCCTTTTCATTATATTTGTTGTTTTGAATACCGCAGTCAGATTGATTGCTCATGGTAGTTCTAGGTATGCCTATAACTCCAGTAGTTCTAGTGTTAAACACGATTACTGGCAAGATAAAGGAGATGGTAAGTTTTATGCTTACTGGGACGCCAGAATCACCGTTGAGCCCCCTTGAAGTGTCGTGGGCTAGTCAACGAAACACAGAGGATGGAAGGTGCCCACTTGAAGACCCCAGAGATGTACCCTACTTAGCTCAGTCCAGACGGTTGTCATGCTGATGCACTGGGGAGACCGCACTAGGTTGATCCCTGGAGCCAGCATCGCAGCCATTGTGTGTGCTGATGCGTTGGGGAGGCAAAATGAGCTGATCCCTGGAGCCAGCATTACACTTCAGCAATCAACACCAGACAGAAGGGTATCTACATCATCCGATGGAAAACAACACAAACGGATGGAGATGCAGATGGATCACATTAGTTTACTGCAAAGCTACGTCTAAGTTGGTGCTTATCTTGGCGAGAGCCGAGTTCAAATCAGCATGAAGTTCAACATCTACTCTCATGTAATGGAAATTTTTATGCATATGGGCCTACATCTCTTAATAAGAGACACCTTACATGTATTGTATTAACTTATTATAAAACAGCAAAAATGAAGATTGTACTGAGAAACTACTATTTATTTTAATTTAGAATTATATTTTATGCACGGGATGACATTTATACATGATTTATGTAAGAGGTAAACAATTGTAAGTGTTGAATCTGTAAAAATAATTAACTGTGAGTGCCATTAGGCACGAGAAACTGGATTATTTTCCTACTAGATTCAATTGAATGGTAACTGGATTAGTTTTTTGCTCTTTTGTTACACTTTCAAACAGTTAAAATGTGCGTCTCATATTGTGGGATTGTTGTCATGAGTTCCTCTGAGTTTGAGTTTGAAATCTCACTTAAAGGACTGTTTTAGATGTAGAACGTGAAAGTGGCATTAGAAAAACAAAAGTAAAAAACTAAAGGGATGGGAACCAGGATTGGAGATTAAAATTATTGCTCGTTCTGCAGAACCTAAAACAGACGAAGACCTAAATATCATTGCCAGCAATCGGTTTTCGAGAAGTACACAGGCAAAATGTAAGTGGGCTGTAAGCTTGTTTGAACAATGGTTAAAACGACAGAAATGCAAAAGCTGAGTTGAATAACGTCCATGTAAGTGAGATTTACTAAGTGATGATAAAATTGCTGTTCCTGAACTTGACCTTAATATATGTGAAATAAAAATGAGTAGGGGGGTGTTTATGTGGAAATGCATTTGAAATTATGAAGAAAAAAATTATTACATTATGTTAATGTATAATTGTATTTTAGCAAACAATGTAAAATGCTAAACTCAAAATCAGAAGCCCTTTTCTAAAGTGTTACGTTTGAAATATGAAATACTATAATTAACTAATTGTTGAAATGATTGTTGCATAATAAAATTGGGTTTTTCTGTTGAATTGTTTCTCTGGATTTGTCACAGCTTGGCTTGAGCGGAGACATCAGACCCGGAAGAAACACACAGTATTGCAAGGTGAAATGGTGAAGGCACTTGCTTGCTGCAGTTTACTGCAAATAAAGTTTAAAACAGACAAAAACACTTTGTAAAAGAAAACTGCACATTGGCCACAGACAAACAAAACAGACTAACACTAACCAACAGGGACGAACAAACAAGTATTGTGCTGGTTTAAAAGTCAGCACGCTTAGCAATTGTTATTTCTTTTCTTATTCTTTTACCTCCTCTCCACACTCGTTCTTCACCCTCGAACACACAACCCTGAGTGAGTGAAACACCTGCACCTTTTATGCAGCTGTACCTAGACTCGATTGCCAATCAATCACTCAACTGGAATCTCGGTACATCTGCATGTGAACTAATCTGTGCACTCCCTGTGCTCAAATATTAATACACACAATTTTATCTGCACGTGGAGTGACTGTGCAATCGTCATGCCCATATACAGGTGATCCTCGACTTAAGACGCTTCGATTTATGACGCACGGCACTTACTACTCTTTTGCATTATTACCCTGCTTCGACTTTACGATACGACACAGCATTTACGACACGGCAATACCTGAGCCATGCGTTATGTGCACATGCTCTGTGTTTGAACCGCAGTTCCTGCCGTGGTCGCCATGACTTAGTCTAGCATTTTTTTTTATTTTTTGAATTTATTTGCCCTTGACAATGACCGATAAGAGCAATGGACTCAAAATGAGCTCTGTCACATGATGAGGGGCTTAACTTCAGGCGATCGTATTTCCTGCTAGGAGTACCGCATACACACAATGAATAAGTCATTGGAAAGCCCAGAGTCTGTACTTTGAAACAGTTGAGTAATATGACCATAATCACCGGGCTGAGTGTAATGATTTAAATAAACATTTGCATGAGTACAATACAAGAGGTTATTTTTGTAAAACTATATTATCTGGCTGAAGAGTCAGGAACGTAACCCCAATTTATAACACCGTTCCTATGGGAAAATGTGCTTCGACTTACAACCCGACTTTCAGGAACCAATTGTGTCGTAAGTGCGAGGACCGCCTTTACAACTATATATTTTAAATCACTCGTGCTCCACAGCCCGATTATATCCCATGTACCAAAATATATACATCAACATTAATACACCACACGCAACACATAACACAAAATACACACAGGAACATGGAGTTAATATATCTGTACATCATGAAAAAAGGAAACAAGACTGCGATGTCTAAATGCAAATGTGTATTTTGTGAGCCCAAACAGCCAGTCGCAGGCAAAAAACTTCAATGTGTACCGACAGAGTGGACCAGGAGCTGGAACCAGACAATAATAATTTCTTGAGAATGTATCGTTCACACTGCACAAAAATATATAAGAAATGACCTTTTCCTTTGAAATTACAGTAGTTCCTTGCTAATACTGAAAACAATGTCTGTTATACTGACACCAAAGACAGGACTAAAATAAATGGAAGACATAAGTAACTTTTTAAATAGTCATTTTTTAATTGGCGACGAGACATTTTAGCAGCGACATGACCGTACACAAAGTGACAGAGGTGATGTGACAGGTTTGAAAACTGCCAGCTCTATACAACTGTTCAAAATTGCTATTGACAAAATTATGATCAAGACTGGTACATATTTGTCAACATCAGTGTCTTCTCTGACGGTATGTCAACATATATGGCAATAAATCACACACACACACCAGGCTTATCCAGTGGCTTCCTAATGGACTCCCACATATTGCCTTTAAAATCTGTATCTTTGTAATTGTGATGCCCTTTGTCATAAAGCTCTGGGTATTTTTTCCACGTATTATTGTTTTCTCCGTCAATCTGGATACTGCTTTACCCAGCTGGACCACGTACATTGAAGCTGTTCACCTGCGTCACCTGTCACGTCGTGTGGTATGAAAAATACTTCTCAAAAGTATTGGTTCTATTCATTTTGACGCATCTGATTGCCGAATCGCATTTGGTGGGTAGCAGCCTTTACTCTAAACTAACTGCAGTAGATTGGAAAAGGGTCGAGAAGAATTCAGAAATACTGAAGATTGGCAAAGAGTCTGACTCACACCAACAGAAAAAAAAAGTAGCAGGTAGGCTATGTGTTCTGTAAGTTCTGAGTTGGCTGCACAGTGGGCTTGCAGAGCGAAAAGCAGCAGATAGCTTTTTGTGTATGGATTTTTCACTTCATTAGAAACCATGCACTGTGGAGATATGCGTGTATTTCTTGTGTGAAATGATAATAAAGATTATCATAACTGAAGTATTGGAAAAATAGAATGGGTTCATTCTAGTGCATGTGGAGTTAAAGTGTTACAGAACTGCAGTGTTAGCAAGAAACTTTGCCTTTGCTGTATACTGTGTTTTTTTTTTTTTTTTTTTTTTTTTTTTCCATCATATTCACAACAGTGTAAATACTTGTTATTCAAACATCATGGGTAAATAAACTAGGGAATTACTTTTTTTTTTTTTTTCAGTAGGGAAAGGTCACCATGAGAGATTTTTTTTTTTTTGGTTTTTCCTTCTAAACACTGCAGTGTACCCAGTTCAAGCACAGTCCTGCAACAATGCTGGTGCTGATCAAAATGAGTTTGAGCATTTGGTGGGAACAAAAAAAACATATTTTTTCTTTTATCCTGCCCAATCCTCCCAAGTAAATGTTGAGTAATTTATTGCCCAGTTGATTTATGACCCATGATGTGTTATTAAATGTAGTTGTCAATAAGTTTACAAATATAACAATGCGACACAGACAATGTGGTACATAGCAAAGGTAATGCAATGTGTTCCTTGTAATCTTTGCAGGGGCTGTGTAACAATTTCAGCTAATTATGAACTCACTATTTTTGTCAGTTTTAATAGGATCTTCTAGCCATCTAGCCTAAAGAATTCTAAGAGTTGGAAACATGTTTCAAAAATAGAATGTGCGACTCGGACAATACTGGACATAGCAAAGACAACTTAATCAATTTCTTGTAAACTTTGCAGGGTGTTCTGTAACATTTTTGCAAAACACAATCACATGTATAGGAAAACATTACTAGGTACTGTAGGTGTCTGATAAAGTTTTATACAATGTGTACACATTTTACAAATATTTACAATAAATGAAATAAGGGCTCTCTGTACTTGAGTGCACTGTTTATTCACACATTATGGTTCACCATAAAATGAGCCATGGTATAAAACTGAAATTCTTTTCTCTCTTGGGCATGCTCAAACCCAGACAGAGGGTTAGTGTTAAGAGTGGTGCACTGTATCCAGATCATGTTCCCAATCACATCCTCTGACTGAAATGAATTGTGGGAACAGAACACCTGCAGTGTGGTTGTAAAAGGGAGCATGATCTGCTCTACTTATCACTGCAAAACCTTATAATATATTTACAACTGCATGGATATTTATTTTACATACACTCTGAAATTAAATGAAACTGAACAGATACTCTGTGTTGAATGAAACGGAACAGATCATTCTACAGAAGTTAGAAACCTGGGGCCGTATTACAGAACAAATTTCCTAACTTGCTTTCCTAACTTATCTTTCATGGCTGAGATAGGACTCTTCCTATCTTGGTATTACAGAAGTGATTCCTAAGTCACATGTGGCGATATTTTCCTAAGTGCTCCATTCTGTCCTAACTTAAGTTAGGAATGCCTATCTATAGGTTAAAAATATTATCGAACGTTAACAGTTATCTATAAACAGCTTATCTAGTCTGAATCCAATGACAGCGGTCACAGCTTGCACCTAACCTTATAAACATTGTCATTAGTATTAAGAAAACAAAACACGTTGTATTGATTGTTGATTAGTTTGGTTCTCATAACCGCAGGAGTTAAAAAAACATAGGGCTTTAAACTTCAGCAGAGAATGATGTGCTGGTGGCTGGCGTTGAGGAGCACACTATCAAACGAAATGAAGGAAAAGGCTTGGGCAGAGATTATGTGACCGTGGCTGCTGTCTGTGGCAACCCTCGGACAGCTGATGCAGTGAAGAAGAAATAGTGCAGTAAGAACTTCACAGAACGGGAGGGAGATCATCTGCTGTTACACCGCTGAGCAATACTGAGCAGAGGATACAATACACTACAATACTACCATAGTTGGACAGTATCGAAAATACATGTAATTAAAATACATATTTTCATTACATTTGTATTTTGTAATCTGTAATACAAATGCCAATTTAGAAGTATGTTGTATTGAAGATACATTTCCTGGGTATTCTGCACAGCCTTGAATACTACCAATACAAATATAGGCTTTGGGATGTTTAAAATGTATGTATAATGTTTCCACATTTTCATTATTAATGTCATTTGCTTCTTTTAAACATTTAATCGCATAAGCATAAAAGGAGGAGAAAATAGGACTGTTTCAAAACGAGGTCAGAGGGTGCTTGGGGTAGGGATTGAGAACAGCCAACCAATCGACATCACTTTGAATCCGGTAGAGACTCCAGCACGGCTTACACCTCCTTCAGGTATATCAAATATATCAAACAAGCTTGCCTACCAACTAACTCCTGTCTTTTTTAGAGAAATTCATTTAATCACACACTACAATGTTATTTCTTAATTTTGAATTATCAGTAGACTAATTCAAATTCCACAAATTACTTTATAAAAGGAATGCGTACATACTACTGCAAATAATAGTAAGTAGACTAGTACTAATAATATTATAATGGACTTTTGCTGTACACAGTTATTACCCAGAAGAGTTACCAGGAAACATTGCTGCGACTCAAGAGAAAAGCTGCAATTGGAAAGACACAGACTGAAGTTGGAAAGAGAAAGATTGGAACTTGACAAAAAAAATAAAATTAGGGCACAGCAAGAATGGATGCACCAACAAAACTCATGAGTCATGTACTGTCCAGAGTGCAACAAAGCTATTAGTCTGTTAGGCACCACTGGTACAGAATTCATGTGTGATTAATATGGATTATCACGTACCATCGTAGCTGGATGAGAAGTGACTGTAAATTAAAGGTGCTACATAAATAATTATTATTATTGCTATGGTTATTGTTTTTATAATGAATAATTTCATAAATAAAAATGTATTTGAATATCTTAAGTAATTTATTATAGAAAAATGCAGTTTAAAGTTCATATGCTTCTGTCACAATATAATTGAGAAATGTTATTTTTATACACAAGAAGAAATAGCAAGAGGGGAAGGGTGGGAGTGGGGGCAGGGTAACTTGCTCACAATGTTACTACATCCTTTTCTACCATACATCTACATCCGTGTGTATCTATGTGTACAGTAGGCCTATACAATGTAAACACCAAGACAAACATTTTTCAATTAAAGTACTACAAGTACTGCGGCCAGCAGGAAGAAGTTGTCCTTGAAAGAGCTCTACACGATCTCGGTCAGCCAGAACATTAACTTCAGGGTTAGGTCATTTTGACATCCTGCACATGTTCTGTAGAACAGCTGTCCGTTTAATGAAGAGGACAACTTTCTCAGCATGTAACCTAACCACTCATATCATGACACCTCCACCTCGAATTGAAATAAACAGACGAATGATCAGGGTTCATATATTTTAAATACCTTAAGTTAATAATAATAATAATAAATTATTAGAATACATTATAATATGTTTGTTATCTGTGGTACCACATAGTTTTAAATAAGTTACATAAACATGTTAATCTTTATAGTAATAGCTATATTGTGAATGTTTTCTACCCTCTTTTCCATACGCCATAAAGTTGTTCTTGTTTAGCTCTACATTTTTTGTGTGCTCTGTTGTACCTGATGATACAATCCAATAAATTCTACAATAATCATTTTAAAATTTGTCTCTCACAAGAATACCCTATCCCATGGTCATTACTGTTTTATGGTACCGTCTTTCAGTTGGTGTTTGTTCATTCTCGATTGGTGTCATGAGAGGGTTTCAGAGGGTACCCAGAATCTCCCAAAATCCAGCCATTTTATGTGTAGGGTATGTAGGCTATACTACCTTATTTATTTTTTTCATTACACTATTGGATAAATTAATAATACTGGTATAAAGTTTTACAATCACTTCCCATGTTTCTTTTATATAATGTATACCTTGAATAAGGTTACACTACTTAAAGTTGTATGTAGCCATATTTACCATGCAAGTGTGGCAGGTGGCACTTTGACTGGAAAAAGTAAACCACCTTACAAGGTGGTTCAGAGACGGCACAAAATATGCCGGTACTGTGACAGTATAGGCCATTCATACAGAACAAAATGCCGCATCAGTGCCAGTTCTGAGCTGTCATAACTTGTCTGTGTGAAAGGGGTATGAGAGTGTCATAACCTTGTAGCATAATGGGAAATTACAGGTCCTCATTAACCCTTTCCAGTCCAGTGTCGGACCCTGTCCGACATCATCAAAACCTTTCAATGGCCGAGTGAGACAGATAGGAGCCGAATGAAACCGAAGAAAAGGGCGTATCTCATAGACCCATCCACTAGAGATAACACGGACATAACAAAGGAGGTAGCTGCTTCTGCATCCAGCGCTCAAAGAATATCACAGACATTTGCAGAGCTTTTTGGAGATGTTATAGTAATAAAATAATGACTTGGATCACATTATTGAGGAGTTTGGTGATAAAACAAGTGATCAGGAGAGGATATCAGTCTGCACGTCTATAAAGAGGTATGTGAGAAATACAGCGAACAGGTACACAGTACTCAGTGTCCTTTTGTGATTCAATGCCTTTTAAACCTGTTTTACTCTGAAAAAAAAAAAAAAATTAAACAGTGCGTGTAAATTAAACAGTGTATGTGAAAATAAATTGGGCCCGACATGCCTGACAACTGCGAAGGATTAAAATCATTACGGGGTAATGTGTGTGTTTTTTTTTTTTTTTTTTTTTTTTTTTTTTTTTTTTAATTATTATTTTAGGGTGCCATATATCTTTGCCCTTGATTTTCTCTCTAATTTACAATTTCTAATGATATTTCCTCACAACAGTTCAGGAGAACTAAAGGTCAATGAGCATCATCTGACCCCACATCCAAACTAATTGCTTCTCTTTATACATCCAGGAATGCTTTAGCTTACCAGGCCCTGGCCAGTAGGGTCCGCTGAGCCAATACAACTCCCTCTGGAATCCCAGGCAAAGGCGAAAGACATGTTACTGTCAGGGCGCAAACCTGTGCTCCTCTGAATGTATGACTCACACTGCTCAATCAATCAATGTTTATTTTATATAGCGCCTTTCATAGCTGACAACCATCACAAAGCACTTTACAAGATGCAGTAACAACAAGAAAATCCACAATACTTTATCGCGCGGTCAAGCTTTTATCGGGGCCAAGGGGCAATGTTAATGAAATGCATAATACAGTATGATGCTCAGCTGAACAGCTGCCAGAGTTGAGGTCCAACAAACTGTTCAAATTCATTCCACAGCTGAATATAGATGTTGGTAGTTACAGGAATAGGGTGCGATTTTGTAGCATTGAATAATTGGCTGGCAGAATAAAGAACTGAGTGAGAGTGAGGTATTTTATGTTGTTGATGTAAACACTTAATGAATCTGTGGCTTGGAGAGTTTTATAACAATTATATATCAATATGGATTAGGAAAGACTAAAAAAGATATTAGTAAGTACCTGTAAATATTTTAAGTTGACTTTTTAAGCTTCGCTATTGGAGCTAGGTGGCAGCTGATATAGTTTTCTGCTAATTTTAAATTGATTTAGGCAGAGTCTGTCTGTGACAAATGGACCTTGATATATAACTTACAAATTGTAATATAATTTAGGGGTATTAGTAGTTCAGAGTTTCAACATTAAACATACCAAATGTTTTAGAATTATTCCTAAATGTTTTACTATTGTCAAAAACATGTAGGCCAAATAAAGGTATTCAGTGTAGGCCAATTTATTTCGTATTCAATATTTGTAAATACAGTTAAATACTGCACACATGCAGTATATAACAGAAAATACATGTATGTCATTTATAAGTCCTTATAAGGGACTGTCTAATTGGTTATAAATATTCCCAAGTATCAACGTTTAAAAATGTTTAATACTAAACATTTTGAAAATTAAAATGAAAACGAACAACCCTATTTACAGCATAAACACCAAGGATTAGAAACTCCTGCATCAAGTTTATGGTTTAAGTATAATATTTCTGATCAGAAGCCAGAAGCCAGGAATTTATAAACGAGTCCCCAGTTACTCTTGTGACACTTACTCAAGATGTGATATATGGCTGGTTACTAAATTCCTGGTATCTGGTCATTTCAATAATAAATCCAAACAAAGGGAAGCCAGGACCAGGTATAGGACTAGTGCGAGTATCTAACATGGACACTCACTTCATAAAGGACACCTGAAAGAGATGCATTAGGCATCATGTTATCTAGTTACAAAACCAACCCTGCTTTGGGAGCTTATATATACACAGCATGTCATCTAAATAATGCTTCTTTGTCCATTGAGAATTCAGACTGCTTCACTGTAATTAGCTGTATAAAGTATTTAGCATTCAGAATGCTGGGAATAAAATCAGAGGTTGTTGGTGAACAATGATCCAGTTAGGAAATGAGACTGAAATGAATTCCTCAGCACCAGAGGGACCAGCGAAGAGAGGCAATGAGGAAGGAGAGGCCAGGGTCAATTATTCCCAGCAAATATCAGAAACATAATAGCAGGGTTTTTAAGACGTCCCAGGAAAACCATTTATCAGAAAACCATTTTTTGAGCTACACTTTAAAAAGAAAGCATAAAAACACTTTGTGTATGACCCCCCCATTTTAACACCCCGCCCCACTATGTATTCAGCTGGAAACCTTTCCAAAAAAAAAAAAAAAAACACCACCTCAGGATTTGAAACCAGTCAGCAAGACAATGTCATGTCACAGGTTGCTTGATATGTTCTGAAAGTATATGTTAAAATATGAAGGTTCAAGATCTTGTAAATGCAAGCTTATTATACTCAGCCACTTTCTCTGTATCAAACAATAGACATACGATTTTTATTTTTTATTTTTTTTAAACAAACAGCTATACTACATATACTGTGCCTGGTCCCAAAGCAGATGCTGTACCCATATCTGGTTACACCACTGTGTATAGGGACCCAAAGGGGGACCAGACAATAACTGGGTCTAGAGAGGATTTCCAGCAGTAGTGAGGGGATCTAGTTTTCCGTACAAGGACCCAGAGGTACATGAAAGATAATGTGGTTAGAGGCAGTCTTGAACTAAAATTGGAAGTACAGGACTGTATTCCCCCAAATGTATTTACATAGCAACACAAATAGCAGCTCAAGCTGAAATCTCTCTGGTGACTTCGGTTGGCAAGGAGGTAAAACCACATGACATACCCTGCAAGCCATGAGCACCGAACTCCAGAGCACATATCTGGACGCAGCAGGGCAGGTTCATCGTTGTGGCTGGATTATATGACTGCTCAGTTTGATCAGATCTGGTTTAGTGTACATACACACTGTTCTTTTAAAAGGAAGACATGGCTTTATAAATGTATAAAATTGTCTAGGCCCCATGATTTAGAAATGGCACAAAAAGTACTGCTTGATTTATAATTAGTGCATTAAGTCTTTGATTCCAACACAGGCGATTCCAACTGCATACGGTCTAAGACTCTAAGCAAATCTCTCACACCTCAATTCAAATTACCACGCATTGACCTAAATAAAATTAATATAATTACCCCCTTCAAAATGTTTTCAAATACCACTAATTCATTCTAGGGCATATAATCAATTGGTTTACAACTGTATATTAATGTGTATGTATATACATAAATATGCATTACCACAGGTATCCTTGAAAGGCGGCACGATGATTTCTCGCAGGGTATCAGTCCAGCCCTCTTCCTCAGCCTGGATGTTTGACACCGAGCCGGGGGGTCCTCCTAATTCATTGCCAGCCATGTCGTCAGACCTCTGCTCATCTCCATTGCTCTCCGAGGTGTAGTTCTCAGAGTTGGAGTCCCCCGAGGTACTGTAGAAGGGGTTTTCGCTGCTGTCATCTGCAGATTCTCCAAAAACATCATCAGAAATCTGCAAGCTTTCGTAGCGGGAGCGGGCCGCCTCCAGGAGGGACAGCGCCTTCCGCCCGCACTCCGCCATCACTAACTGCTGGTAGAACCCGACCGAACACAGAAACAATCAGCTCTGATTCGGAAACAAACAGTCAATCTACACGCACCTAATTCCAATCAACTAGGTCTGGTTGAATAAAGCTCTCGCTGCAAATCATGTACGCCTACACAGCCCTTGCATCAAGGAACTGCCTTCTAATATAGTACTGAATTGAGCTCTGCACCGCCTACGGCTTTAGATGACAAATGATCAATATTTATCACGGAACTCAACATCCGGCTTAGGTGAGCAGTTTCCTCCAGAGATGATACTCGACTGATCATCTGACCTGGTTCTACCTCTCCTCCAATAAGATAATTGTCTTAATTTTACGTCAAATCCATCTCTCTCTCTCTCTCTCTCTCTCTCTCTCTCTCTCTCTCTCTCTCTCTCTCTCTCTCTCTCTCTCTCTCATTTAGATTTTAAGAGAAATAATAATAATAAATCTAGAATAGGCTTTTGTTACCCCTCCGATAAGTAAACATTCACAGGTGCGTATGTTGACACCCAGATTGTTATTTCAGAAGTTAATTAATGCGTGTATTTATTTACTTGTAAACATATGTGCTGTGAAAGTACTGTATATAAAATTATGAAAAATATATATTTAAATAACAAATTGAATTTGATATTTACACATACACGTAAACATGTACTGCTATGCGAATTAAAGCATTTTTAATAGGTGCATTGTCTGTATGTTTTTTTGTATTGCTGGGCACAACAGTATCCCATACTAAGTTTTAAATTGGTTGTACTACATTACAATATGATTAAACATGTTCACTGCATATTTTACAACGTGGCTTGTATAGAGTAAATAATTAAAGTAGTAAAGCCTCTGGTCAGTAAAGTTTACTTATTTGGTCCTTAATTCAAACTACATTTCTAAAAATGATGATTTTGACACAACTAAAACCCATCGTACCAAGGTAAAAGTAATATGATATAATGTATGTTCTTTTGTATTATTATACTACTGTAACTGTACTAAGGTGGGGCACATAGTACACTGTTGTACACCATAACAGTCTGTGGTATACTAATGTGCATATTATAATGCATCATGATATACAGTGGTCCACCAGGTTATACCTTGGATTTTAATTGGTTTTACCATTGTAAACCATAGTAGATTTTTATAGGGGAAAGCCTGCTTTTGTTTTTTACATGCCTGTGAGATAGTCTACACCTTGTTTGATGTCAAATAAAGCATATATATGTAATGGCCATTAGGCAAGGGGGTGCACTATATCACAGGCATGATTAATGTACTGTATATATGAATATATGGGATCCATGAAGGAATTATTTTAAAGAAAGTAAGAACATTTTACATTTTTGAAAGTTCTACATAATTAAACTATTTTACTGTAAATAATATATATATATATATATATATATATATATATATATATATATATATATATATATATATATATATATATATATATATAGTGCCTTGCAAAAGTATTCAGACCCCTGACCAATTCTCTCATATTATTACAAATGGCTGCATCACACCACCCAGGCACTGCCAAGAAAAGGCCGTCCCTCAAAACTCAGCGCTCAACAAGAAGGAGACTTGTTTTGTGGAGTTTTTATTTTGTTATTATTTTTAATGTAATTGCTAACAACAGTAGTAAACATGATGTATATTGTTTGCTGTTAAAATGATCTTTTTTTAAGTATTCATTTGTTTCGTCAGAAATCTGCAGTTTGCATTACAAGGCCTTTTGCAAAAATTAAACAAACACACACACAAACTCTAACCGTTCCTTCCAGGTTTCCTGGCATGGCTGTCTCTTCTCTATGCCCCCTCTCTACAGGTGTACCCCAAGGATCTGTCCTGGGCCCCTCCTGTTCTCACTCTATACCCACTCGCTAGGTACTCTAATCTCCTCCTTTAGCTTCTCATTCCACCTTTAAGCTGATGATACCCAGATCTTCCTCTCTTTTCCCTCATTTGACTACCACATCTCCCGCATCTCAGAATCCCGCATGACTATGCATTCACACCACCTCAAACACAAATTAAAAGGTGCTTTGTTGACATGACAACATTGCCAAAGCAATTCAGTATACTCCAAAGAGACAAAGGTACACAGTTGGGTTGCAGTTGAAAACAAAAATGGTTTATTTTTCTTAAACAAAACTAAACAAACTGTGAGGGAGTGAAGTTACGAGGGTGAAATCAAACACAACAACAATCCAGGACTACTCTGTGAATTTTAAAAGTCTGTATATCCAAAAAATAGAGAAACAAAAAAAGACCAGTTATTTAAAAGAAAACAAAGTCTCATACTAACTCACAGGCTCTGGATCTCGCCCCTCCTCCTCTAATCTCCCATTCCCAAGCACCATCTCTGATTACAACAACCTGATCCCTTTTGTACCCATGGCCTCACCCCTGGAGTCATGAAAACACCAATCATTAACATGGAGGTGTTTACAATTCCCCTCTGACTTGAGTGGCCACGCCCCGTGCATACAGATCACAGATTGTTGCCCAAAATAAAGACTTCTGTCTTAACAGATAGGCATTATTTTCTATCACTGTACATCTCTGTTCTCTAGGAAGTAATTTTCTACTGATATACAGGATAGGACGATTTATACCATTTATCTCCTTGGACAGACCCCCCCCCCCCCAAACTGACTTTTGTGTCTGTCTGAAGGATGAACTCTTGGATGAAATCTGGGCTTATTAGTGATTTCCGTTACATGAGAGTAGGTGATAAAACTTCATGTTTATATTGGACTCAACTCTTGTCAAGATAAGCACCAACTAAGAAATAGCTTATTTTATTGTAAACTAATGAGATCCATCTGCGTTTCCTTCCATCTAATAGCCTATCTAGATAGCCTTCTGATGGCTGAAGTATAATGCTGGCTCCAGGGATCAGCTTATTGTGCTTCCCTGGAGCATTAGCACACACATCAGCTGCAATGCTGGCTCCAGGGATCAACCACAGAGAGGCCTCCGTAGCGCATCAGCATGACAACCGTCTGGACTGAGTTGAGTACTACTCTGGGGTATTTAAATGGGGTATGTTAAGTGGGCACCTTCCATCCTTGATGTTTCGTTGACTAGCCCATTACACCTTATCCCAGCATCACCTCCTATGTCCCCCACTCAGCTAAGCCCAGCTTACTTACCTACCTTTCCAACGACTTTGCTTTCTTTCTACTGTGCTTGAGGTCCCCAACTGGAATCTTTTTGTCTCAACAAGAGCTAGTTGCTGCTGCTTCAGATAAGTTCTTCACTATGCATCACAACTCTTGACCACTGAATCCAATGTCTCTGAGAAAGTTGGAGCTTGACTTAATCTGGCTTTAATAGACTCTAGGGCCGTCTGACACTGTATTGCATTTAATTCAGTTCAGAGCATTTTTCTTAGTGAGATCAGTAAGAGGGGCACCTATGGTGGAAAATTCAGGAATAAAGCGGCGATAATAACCAGTTAATCCTAATAGTGATCCCACCTGGGCTTTAGTAGTGGGTATCGGTGCCTCCAATAAAGCCTGGACTTTTGCAAACTATGAATCCTAAGTATTTTGTCTCTTCCTTTACAATCGTGTATTTGGCTTTGTTCTCACTGAGCCCTGCTAGTGGGGGCACCATGAAGGCCGAACAGTATAGTGCAAAATTGGAAGTATCTGCCAATATCCTTTCGCCAGATTAGCAATAAACCAAGCCTGCCCCAGTCAGTCTAAAAGGTTTTCCACCCGAGACATGGGATAAGCATCAAACTTTGAGACAGCATTCATCCTCCTGAAGTCAATGCATAACCTCAATGTCCCATCTGGTTTTGTTACAGGAAAATGTAGCTGCACCATTAGTTCCTGGAGGGTTCCATTACCCCAGACTCTAACATGCTCATTACATCTTCCTGGGCAGCTTTCCTCCGACTTTGTGGAATATGGGCACTCACGTACCCGGAAATCTGGTAGAGTGACAACAGCATGTTCAATTAAGTGTGTTTGTGGCAGGGTTCCCCGCCCCTGTTCATATTTTATGTTTTATGTTGTATGTTATTGTTGGTGTGTATGTATTGGTGCACAGGGTATTAAGTGGGCTGTGTAGCATGAGAGATTTAAAATGTATATGTGAATTTAGGCACAAGGATTGCACAAATTAGTTCATGTGCCAGGGTTCAAGTGAATGATTAATTAGCAACTGAATTCTGGCACAGCTGTATATATAGAGAAACGAATCATTCATTCAGAGTTGGTGTGTTCAGGGAGAGAGAGAGAAGGAGAAAGAAAGAATAAATAATAACAATTACTACTCGGGCTGAAACAGTTCAGCATAATACTTCTTTGAGGTTTGTCCACTGTTTTCTCTATTTATTTTGGCCATTGGTTTTGTGTGTAAGTGTATTTTATGTTTTATGTTGTATGTGGTGTGTTTCATTTTGTCTGTTTTATGTGGATATAGTAGTGCACGGAATATAAATTGGGCTATGTAGCACAAGTGTTGTAATATGTATTTAGGCACGGGGATTGTACAATCACTTCACGTGCAGATAAAATCTGTATCTATGCGAGAATTGGGATTCAAGTGAATAATTAATTAGTAATTGAATCCCGGCACAAGTGTATATATAGGTGCACGTTTCACTCACTCGGGGTTGTGTGTTTGAGAATGGAGAACGGGAGAGAGATAGAGCCAGGTCAAGTCGCGATTAGATGCAGTACTGATAAGAAGAGATGAGCTGGACAGGGAGAGAGGGAAAGAGAGACAGCTGGACAGGGAGACAGACATAGAGATGGAAAGGGAGACAGAGAGAGCTGTGCACTGGCAGGGAGACAGAGATATAGGTGGAAAGGGAGTCAGAGAGAAATAGAGCTATACAGGGAGCTTAAGAGGACTGTGAGTACCGCCACTTGTTTTTCCATTTCAAGCACTGCTAAAGAACTGTATTCACCATGAACAATAGAGCACGCACTGTGGACTGGTGTTTGTGTATGTGTTACGTGTGGGTGAACTGAAATGGGACTGTTATTATTTCAGGGCAAACCTGCACATTATAAATAAACAATACACACCGCTGTATTGCTTCATTAACATTGTAATTGTTTACTGCTGTTAGCCATCAGGCATTGGATTATACAATTAAACTTTCACTGCACCTGGAGTATCTGTTTGTCTGATTATTGATCACCTGCACCTGCACACAGTTAACCACTTCGCCACAGGTATATAAAATAGACTTCCTTTTCTAACCAGGGTTTGAGGAGATTAATATGATAAATCTTGATTTCTTGTCAGTGCCCAGGCTGTTTGATCTTATAATTGACCTTTCCAATCTGCCGAATTAACTCAAAGGGACCCTGCCATTTCACTAATAATTTGGATTCCGATGAAGGAAGCAATAACAGCACTTTCGACCCAGGTCGAAATGTCCTAACTCTTGCATTCTTATTGTAATGCTTTTGCTGTTTCTGCTGTGTCGTTTTTAGATTTTCTTGAGCTAATCTACCAACTAAATCAAAGTGACCTCAAAGTTGTAGCACATATTCTACCACATTTTTGAGTCTTTTGTCTGCTCTTCCTAACCTTCTCGTATCAGATCCAGAATACCATGTGTTTGCCAGCCATACAATAACTCAAAAGGGTGAAAACCTTCCCGGTGCAAAAAGGTGAGGAAATAATTTAACCTAATTTCTTTTCTCAGTAGTTACAAAGCGACATAGCATACCTTTTTGTACAGTTGCTGAATGGAGCTAGACATAAAGTTTGTGCCCTGATCAGTAAGAATTTCTTTGGGAATTCCCACCCTAGAAAATATTTTCACTAATTCAGAAGCCACTACATTCACATCCATTGAACGTAAGGGAACTGCCTCTGGATATCGTGTAGCATAATCCACCACTACTAAAATATAACGATAACCATAGTCAGCTCCCTCTAGAGAACCCAGACCAATTATTTCAAACAGTACCCTTACAATAGGAAGTGAAACCAAAGGAGCAGGACGAACTGCTCTGGGAGCCACTAACTGACATTCTGGACATTCCTATGCTATATCTCTCCGCACATTACCATGGATCCTAGGCCAATAAAACCAAGCCAGAATTCATTCGAAAGTCTTTTCCCCTCCTAGATGTCCTGAAAAGGAAGATCAGGAGCTCATGCAGAAAAGGCTTTGGAACCAATAACTGTGTTACAGGCTGTGGGCTCGAGTCACAATGTATAGGAATTTGCCAGACACAGCAAAATGTGAAAATGTAACAGGGCATTGGTCATTTAAGCACTTCCCCTCACAGATAATCACCTGATCACCTAATCAAAGACGCAGAGGAGGGTCATTTTGCTGTTCAAGCCCAAGGCCCACGTCACGGCTCTCCTGATCAGATGTATCAAGGGGAGTGTGGCAGAGCACAGCTCTTCTCTTTAGAAATTGGCAGGGATGGGGTTAAATTCCCCTACCTGCCTTGGTTCATTATGTTCAGGTGGCTGGGGTTGATTAGATGATTAGTTTAATTAACGATCAATCAGCGCCCAGCCACCTGACATAAAAGGAGGCCTCTGCTTTTCATTGAGGAGGAGGGAGCTGAGGAAGCAGGTTGGTGTTTTGGTTTTAGTTTTGGTTTTAGTTTTGGTTTTAGTTTTGGTTTTAGTTTTGGTTTTGGTTTTGGTTTTGGTTTTGGTTTTGGTTTTGGTTTGGTGTTGGTGTTGGTGTTGGTGTTGGTGATTTTTGAATGTTTTGAATCCAGTGAAGGCATTGCCCAGCCTGGAAACCTTTATTTTTGTGAGTGTATTTTTGCTTTATTTTGTTTATTTTGTGTTTAAATTGCTTTGTTTTGGCCCTTGTGCCGTTTCATTTTGTGTTTATAATAAAATAGTTATTTTTTTGAACTCCAGACTGTCTCTGGGCCTCTATCCACTCACCAGCCTGCCACATTTGGTGTCAGAGTGGGATAGCGCCACCTAGAGGCTCAGAGCAGTATTTTGTTTTATTTATTTATTTATTTATTTGGAATTTTTGGGATCTTTTTTTTTTTTTTTTAACATGGGAAATAAGAGCAAACAGCGGCAAAGGCAGGACAAGCACCAGCTGAAGAAATGTAAGCTGCTGCAGCCACCGCTGGAGGACCCGGCCAGCCTCTTCCCCTGGTGTTCCTGGTGCGGGAAGGAGGACCATCATTGGAGGTCCTGCCCAGATGTGACACCGGCAAACTGGTGTGGCCAGTGTGAGGAGGACGGCCAAAACTGGTCAGGATGCCCCTACAACCAGGCCCAGGAAGAGGTGCAGTGTTCACCCCGGGCATCAGGGGCCACCCCACTACCTCCAGCACCACCACCTTCACCACCGTCCCAGGAGATCTGGGACTGGTTGATGCACCCTGAGGCAGACCTCGTCCACGATCTCCCCATAGTTATCAACACACTGTGGCGTCGAGATGGGGAGAGGTGGGAACAATGGAAGGAACAACACCACCCGGCGTCCTTCCCAGAGGTTGCCCTCATGGTGGTTAATTACCTGGCGGTAGACATGGGAGATGCCCCGGTCACTCCAATAAAGAGGGGTGAGCCGTCGCTCCCAGAGCCAGAGAGGGGTGAGGAGCTGCCGTCGCTCCCAGAGCCAGAGAGGGAGGAGCTGCCGTCCCCAGAGCCAGAGAGGGAGGAGGAGCTGCCGTCGCTCCCAGAGCCAGAGAGGGGTGAGGAGCTGCCGTCGTCCCCAGAGCCAGAGAGGGGTGAGCCGCTTTCCCGAGAGCCAGAGAGGGGTGAGGAGCTGCTGCCGTCCCGAGAGCCAGAGAGTGAGGAGGAGGAGCCGTCGCTCCCAGAGCCCGAGAGGGAGGAGGAGCCCGCCGCTCTCAGAGCCCGAGAGGGAGGAGGAGGAGTCGCCGCTCCCAGAGCCAGAGAGGGAGGAGGAGGAGCCGCCGCCCCCAGAGCCCGAGAGGGAGGAGGAGGAGCCGCCGCCCCCAGAGCCAGAGAGGGAGGAGGAGGAGCCGCCGCCCCCAGAGCCAGAGAGGGGTGAGGAGGAGCCGCCGCTCCCAGAGCCCGAGAGGGAGGAGGAGGAGCCGCCGCCCCCAGAGCCCGAGAGGGAGGAGGAGGAGCCGCCGCCCCCAGAGCCCGAGAGGGAGGAGGAGGAGCCGCCGCCCCCAGAGCCCGAGAGGGAGGAGGAGGAGCCGCCACCCCCAGAGCCAGAGAGGGGTGAGGAGCCGCCGCTCCCCCAGAGCCCGAGAGGGAAGAGGAGGAGCCGCCGCTCCCAGAGCCCAGAGGGGAGGAGCCGCCGCTCCCAGAGCCCAGAGGGGAGGAGCTATGGCCCAAGGATGCCTGCCTTGCAACGCTCAGGGATGACGCATCCGCATCGGCTGGGGTCGCCTGCTGCTCCGCATCGGCTGGGGTCGCTGGTGTCTCCTTGTTTTTTAGGCCTCCCGAGGGTCTGCTGCCGCCGTCGCCGCCTCCGCCACGAGAGGGAGCCGGGCCGCCGTCGCCGCCTCCGCCACGAGAGGGAGCCGGGCCGCCGTCGCCGCCTCCGCCACGAGAGGGAGCCGGGCCGCCGTCGCCGCCTCTGCCACGAGAGGGAGCCGGGCCGCCGTCGCCGCCTCCACCACGAGAGGTAGCCGGGCCGCCGTCGCCGCCTCTGCCACGAGAGGGAGCCGGGCCGCCGTCGTCGCCGTGCTACCTTGGAGATTCGGGGCCCCCTCAACCAAAGAAGTCTTGGGGGCTACGACATCAACCCCGCCCACCACCACCCACCAAAACAGCCCACCCAAGGGACATAATTGGACTCTTGGGGGGGGGAAGGGGGGGGGAGTTGGCCGATTGCGGCCGGTGTACGTTGTACATGGGGGGAGGTATGTGGCAGAGCACAGCTCTGCTCTTTAGAAATTGGCAGGGATGGGGTTAAATTCCCCTACCTGCCTTGGTTCATTGTGTTCAGGTGGCTGGGGTTGATTAGTTTAATTAACGATCAATCAGCGCCCAGCCACCTGATATAAAAGGAGGCCTCTGCTTTTCATTGAGGAGGAGGGAGCTGAGGAAGCAGGTTGGTGTTTTGGTGTTTGTGATTTTTGAATGTTTTGAATCCAGTAAAGGCATTGCCCAGCCTGGAAACCTTTATTTTTGTGAGTGTATTTTTGCTTTATTTTGTTTATTTTGTGTTTAAAATGCTTTATTTTGGCCCTTGTGCCCTTTCATTTTTGTGTTTATAATAAAATAGTTATTTTTTTGAACTCCAGACTGTCTCTGGGCCTCTATCCACTCACCAGCCTGCCACAGGGAGTCACATTTTTTACCTGCTCTACAGTCTCAGTAACTCCATTCCCAGGATCACACTGAACACCAATCCCTTTACTCTTTCGTTTGCAAGGCTGTTTACCATTAAGTCAATATCACCCTCCTGTTTATGGTGAGTACATTCAAGTTATTCCATCCTTCTTTCTCACTTAGTTTTTTTTTGGACAGATTTGTCGATTAAACAAGTCGGACTGTAAAGGAAAAATTTGACCAATTGATTCTTCCTCTCTTGCTTTCTGCCTTCTGCTCATATACTTGGTCAAAATATGGCCAGTCTCTTCCCAAAAAGACAGGATATGGCAAACACTCAGACACAGCTACTTTAACATGCACCTTTTACTTCCAGCCTAACATTTGTGATCAGGTAAGTCTGGGTTTCCCCATGTATGCAGGATGTAGTTTCTTGTGACTCTGAAGACATATGCTCCATGAGAGGTTTCCAAATTAATGTTTGCACACATCTTGAATCCACTAATGCATGGGTACTTTGGTGTTTGACTTATACTAACCATAAATAAGGGCCCTCCCAACAATTACCCCTTTGCTTACCTGCGATGTTGCACTCCACCATGCGCTCATTAACCGAGAATTAGAGAAACATTGCTGATTTAGCCAGTTGCCTCTCATAAAAAGTAGTGTTTCTCTTACAATCAGTGATGTAGTCGAGCCAGAATGCACTGAAATGCTGTTCCAGTACTTTTTTCGCTGATATAAATCTGATATAAAAAAACCCTATTTTCTATTCCTCTTACAGTGCCTACAGGACGTATTCAACCTCCTTGGACGTTTTCTCAGTTTGTTGTGTTACAATCTGAAATCTTGAAGCAATGAAATCTAATTTTTTTCCTTTGATTTACGCAACTTACACAACTTACTCAACACTTTCAATGTGTGAAAAAAATGGGAGAGGGGGATTGAAAAAACAAATCAATTAAAAATAAAAACCTGAAAAGTCTTTATTACATAAGTATTCACCTCCTTTGCTATGACACTCCTAAATAAGCACAGGTGCAACCAATTGCCTTCAGAATGCACACATTAAGTTAAATGGAGTCCATCTGTGTGCAATAAAAGTGGTTCACATGATTTCAGATTAAATGTACCTGTCTCTGTAAGGTTCCATAGTTGGGTAGTGCATTCAGTAAAGATACTACCATGAAGACCAAGGAGCTTTCAAAACAACACTGAGATATAGTTGTGGAAAGGCACAGATCAGGGGAGGGGTATAAAAAGATTTCAAAGGCATTGAATATCCCTTGGGGCACAGTCAAGTTAATCATTAACCGAGAATCAGGGGAGAACTGCTGATTTAGCCAGTTGCCTCTCATAGAAACTGGTGTTGCTCTTACAATGCAGTCACTGACGATATTTAGACAGTTGTCTCTCATAAAAGTGTTGTTGCACTTACAATGACGTAAATCTGATATAAAAAAAAAAATACTTTCTATTCCTTCTGTATCTCTACATGGCATTTCACCTCTTTTTCATTGAAGCAGTCTTTATCTTTCACATTAAACTGCTGCTTGTGTCCTTATGGTGTAAGAGTGAAACAATACCATTTACATTTCTATAGCACCTTTCGTCCCAAGGTTCCCAAAGTGCTTCACACACACAAAAAAAACAATTACACCATTAAATGAACAGTCTAATACAAAATGTAATTCAAGTGAAATTAAAGCAGCCAAAAATGTGATCTTAATTGTAAAATTTAAAAAAACTAACATAATAAGCTAGTTTGCAAAAATAGAACAATTAAAAAAGTCTAATACAAAAATGAAATAAAATTGGAATTAAAAAATACAATACACAGTTTCATTGTAAAATTAGAAAAACTAAGACGAAAACCCTGTTAGTAAAAATAAAACAATTAAAAACAGTACAATATAAAAAAAATATATATTTTAAAGAAATGTCAAGTTTCTACAATAATATAAATATGAAATTGGTACAGTGAGTTAAATTCAAAATTGTACTACATACATGCATACAGTATGATAACAATATTGAAATAACCTATTGTTTTGTGTTATTACATGGGACTCTTATATTGATACTTTGCCCAGGTCTGTCCCATTTTGAACACTGGAAGTAGTGGTCTTATTGTTGGTTATTGTTGCTAGCGTCACACTATTCAACAATAGGTTTGGGGGTATAATGCAATGTAGAGACATACAGTGCCTATAGTAAGTATTCGCCCCCCCTTGGATGTTTTTTACAGTTTGTTGTGTTACAACCTGAAATCTTGATGCATTTAAATAGCATTTTTTTCCTTTGATTTACACAACCTACTCAACACTTTGAAGAGGCAAGAGAATTTTTAATGAACAGTTAATGCAAAAAAAAACAAACAAAAAAAAACAGATTCTTGGTTAGATAAATATTCACCCCCCTGAGTCAATACCTGGTAGGAACACTTTTGGCAGCAATTGCAGCTGTGAGTCTTGGGGTAAGTCTGTACCAGGTTTGTACATCTGGATCATGCAATATTTGCCCATTCTTCTTGGCAAAATTGTTCAAGCTCTGTCAAGTTGGATGGGGATCGTTGGTGGACAGCAATCTTCAAGTTTTGCCTCAGATTCTCAATCGGATTCAAGTCCGTGTTTTGACTGGGCCACTCTAGGACATTCACTTTCTTGTTTTTAAGCTACTCCAGGATTTGCTTGTATTTAGCTCCATCCATTTTGCCCTCTACCCTGACAAGCTTCCCAGTCCCTGCCGATGAAAAGCATCCACATAGCATGATGCTGCCACCACCATGCTTCACAGTAGGGGTGGTGTTACCTGGGTGACGTGCTGTGTTGGGTTTGCACCAGACACAACGCTTTGCATTTAGGCCAAATAGTTCGCTTTTTGTTTCATCAGATCACAGAATCTTTTGCCACATCTTTTCAGAGTCTCCGACATGCCTTTTTGCAAATTCCAAGCAGGATTTTACATGGTCTTTTTTCAGAAATGGCTTCCTTCTTGCCACTCTTCCATACATGCCAGATTTGTGGAGTACCTCAGCTATTGTTCACACATGGACAGTTTCTCCCATCTCAGCCATGGAACACTGTAGTTTTTTCAGAGTTGTCATTGGCCTCTTGGTGGCTTCTCTGACCAATGCCCTTCTTACCCAGCTGCTCAGTTTGGGTGGACTGCCTGCTCTAAGCAGATTCTGGGTGGTGCTGTATACCTTCCACTTCTTAATGGGCACAGTCAATAATAGAGTGTGTGTGTGTGTGTGTGTGTGTGTGTTGCATTTGGTAATTTCAGTGATTACCAAATGCAACAAAGCAATATTCATTTCACAAAAATTGTCTTTACAAAATTGTCAATTGTCTGATTTGCAAGACAATGTGGGAATTGACCTAACGAAGGACTGTGGAAGGGGATGGGAGTATTCTGTAAATAATGTGTGATTGTAAACTGTGTTATTCTTGTTCAGGGTCTGACACTACCAGTCAGGGATAAGCAATGTTGGACCAATTAGTGAGGAACAGGGAGAGACTTGGGTATGAATATGACAGTCTGAAAGAGAGAAGCGGGACCTGATGGTGGGAGAATTGAGATACAGTTGAGAAAAGTTGAGTCTGCAAGTGAGAGGAGAGGAGAGGATTGAGAGCCATTGTTCACGAAAAGCTAAAAAAAAAAAAAAAATACAGCATTTCCAACTGCTTTGAACTGCAACTGTTGTTTGTCTCATTAGATCCTGAAAACCCTGCAGCTCAGCAGTAATGAGTTTAAATCTGATAAGTACTGTAGCATTATGTAAAATTACCCATTAATGCTCCAACAGCAAAATGAAATAAAAATGTTACCCATGCACAGAACTGTGTAAAATGTAAAAGGCAATGCAATTTAGCAAATGATAAAAACACCACCAGTTTCCAGAATTAAAACAGCATTCAAAATTGAAGAATATAGTCCTTGACAAGGCCTTAATGTCACAGTTCATTTGCAAATGAAAATGCAATAAAAGCAACTACTACCGCAGTATCTAAAACTGTTTAATAATTAACTTTTTTACATTACCGTAGCTGGTCTTATTCGCTTTGTTTTTGCTGTATTTTTGTCATGGGAAATTGGAGGAAGTGCTTTGTAACTGCACTGATTTGGCATGCGATGACAGATAAAGAAGTACATTGTAACATTGAAGAGATGGGTTTTGTATCACAAAAATGGTGACAAAGTCAGCAATCACGTGACGGGTAAGTGCATTAATTTGTTACATTCTTAAAACGTGACTGATGTATCTGGGTAAAGGGGGCAGATAGCCAAAGCAAGGACACTGGCAAGGAGAGAGTTATGGTAGTCCAATCTGGAGAGCTAAGATCAGGAGTTGGGTGGTGTAACGGAATACCTGTGCTGATTGTCTGGGGCATGCGTGGTTCTGAGGGCAGCAATCTGCAAGAGCCGTCTGTCAGTCATGGCAATGATATGGAGAGATGGGACGAGGGGGTGTGGTTTCTCCCTCTCTCTGAATGGTTGGGAGGTGGGCCCTCGGGGTACTATAAAATAATACTCTGTTGTTCCCTCAGGTCTGCCCCTATATGTTGACAAACGAGCAAGCTGAAGCTCTATTTGCGGACTGAGAACAGCTGGAGACCGGAAACAAGCAAACATCACATTCTTTAAAAAAAATGATATTTCTCTTCCGCAATTCCCACACCTGACCAGTCAAGTGTGGCAGTCCTACTGGGGAGGGAAACACAGCCCCACACACAGTACACAGTATCTGGGCCTGTCACTGCCCAAGGGATGCACAGGGACACTGACAGGAGAGGGGTGGGGTCGTTTGTTTATTTACCAGAGTTCAGCGTTAGATTTCACATTGCTACCTATTTGTTTAATTATTCCTTTTCATTTATTTACTTTTATTGATGTTCAAAATATTTATGTAATGTAATGTTTATATTGTATACTACAACTGCTTTGACAATACCATTAATGTTGTCATGCTACTAAAGCACC
This sequence comes from Polyodon spathula, assembly GCF_017654505.1. NCBI lineage: Eukaryota > Metazoa > Chordata > Actinopteri > Acipenseriformes > Polyodontidae > Polyodon > Polyodon spathula. The sequence goes on along the minus strand of NC_054538.1, from coordinate 51,580,701 downwards.
TTTGAATTTGAATTTTTGAGGTGGTGTGCATGCATCCAAGTTGAGATAGCATTCTGGCATTCTGAGATGCGGGGTCAAAGGAGGGAAAGGAGAGGAAGATCTGGGCCTCATCAGCGTAAAGGTGGTACGAGAAGCCAAAAGAGGATATGAGAGTACCTAGAGAGCAGGTATAGACTGAGAAGAGGAGGGTGCCCAGGACAGATCCTTGGGGTACACCGGTAGAGAGAAGGCGAGGAAAACAGAGAGAGAGCCACGCCAGGAAACCTGGAAGGAATGATTAGAGAGGCAGGAGTCAAATCAGGCAAGAGCCGTGCTTGAGATGCCCAGGTCAGAAAAGAGAGGAGAATGGCATGATCAGCAGTTTCGAAGGCAGAGGAGAGGTCAAGGAGACTTAAAATGGTAGAGAGAGAGGCAGTCCGAACAGAGAGGGAGAGAGTCAGTTACATAGAGGAGGAAGATTTTCGTGCAGTGTGCAGGACGGAACCCAGATTGAAGAGGGTCAAGAAGCGAATGCTCAGTGAGGATGGATGCCAGCTGGCGGTGAATAGGTCTGAGCAGAGGAAGAGTTAAGAGAAAGGTTCTTAAGAATGGGGGTAATGCAAGCAGGATGTGATGCTAAGGGAAAGTAACCAGAGAGCAGAGGTGTTAATGAGGGAAGAGATAAAAGGAAAAAGCATTTCAACCCCCTTTCATTTATGCACAATCTTTTTCTTTTATATTAAACTGCTGCATATGGTTTCTTGTAGTGTAAGGACAATACGTGTTGAAACAATACAATTCCCATTTCCACAGTACCTTTCATGCCAAGAATCCCAAAGTGCTTCACACAATAAAACAATTAAACCATTAAATGAAAACTGTCCAATACAAAATGTAATTAAATTGAAATTAAAAAGAGACCAAAAATGTGGGTTTAATTGTAAAATTAGAAAAAACTTACATAAAAAGCTATTTTGTAAAAATAAAACAATTAAAATAAAGTTTAATAGAAAAATAAAATAAAATGGCATTTTAAAAATGTAATGTACAGTTTAATTGTAACATTAGAAAAACTACAATAAAAGTCCTGTTTGTAAAAATATAATTAAAAACACTATAAATGTGTAGTTTCTACAATAATATAAATATGAAATTGGTGAAGTGAGTTAAATTGCTAAACTGTACAACATAGATGCATAATGTACGCTAATTGTAGTGTTGGGATGTTTTGAGTAAACATATGATTACTGAGTGTTATGTTACAACACCGCCATCTAGGGGGTTAAGGGTGTTACTTCCTGGGTTAATGTTCACTTTACTTAATAAAGCCAGGTTGTTCAGTTTATACTCCAACTCCCATCCTCTTTAATAATTACACATGGTAACAGAAGTGAGTGGAAAAGAACAGAAAAGTGATTCCAGCTTGAAAAATAAACCAATTAGGAGAGAGAGAGAGAGAAGAAGAGACCACTGGGTGAGTCCTGAAAAGAGACTTGCAAATTAAATAAACACACAGGCTTGCAGTAGATGCAAGACTAAGATGGTGGCGGTTTTTCAGATAGTGCTAACGGAAAAGTTTCCTTTCAGTAAAACTGAAGATTTGAGTGATTTAGAGAAGCTTCGGGTTTATGTGAAAAAAGATTTGCATATCCAAGGAGTTAAGAAGAGAAAGGCAGGTACTGGACCTGTCTGATGCTAAATTGTCAGAAAGATTGCAGCTGGACCCGATCTTACCCTGCCTAAAGCAGTTAAGCAAGCTAGACAATGAAATAGTAAAAAATCAACAAGTTAAGCTCAGATGCAATTTTCAAGGGGAAGTGAGCTATACTAATGTAGACACTGTCACTACACATAGAAACATGCAGGCTTCCAACAGCAAGCCAAAACAAAACTATACATTTACTATGACAATAAAAGAAAAACGACAGCAAATGTGTGGTAGATTCGGGAGATTTCCAATAAAACCAGACTACAATGTCCTGCCAAAGAGCCAGAATGTCAAATTTTTTTAAAAAAATGGGACACTATGCAGCAGTTTGCAATTTTGTCAAAAGTATCAGTACATTCCAAGAGGAAATTCCATTGGAAGATGAGGAGTGACAAATCTCAGCGCACAACCTGGCCAGCTAAACTTATCTTAAATGGCACAAAAATAGATCTTAAGACTGACATTGGCACTGATGTAACTGCAATACCTGATACAGAGTATAACCAGCAGCGAGATGGGCTTCTAAAAGGAACCGATAGGAAGCTATACGGTCCTGGCAATAAGCAATTTAAAATATGTTGTCAATTCACTGGCACACTGACCAAGGGAGAAACTTAGTGCAGCAAAAGACATTTGTTGTAAAGGACTGACTAGACCTTTGTTAGGACTGCCAGCCATAGAAGCACTAGGCCATATAAAAAGAACTGAAGCCACAGAAGACACCATGGAATACTATAAGAAATTCCCACAAATGTTCACTGGATTGGTAATACTGCAAGGGGAACATAAAATAGATCTCAAAGCTGATGTGGAAGCATTTGTACTTGACACACAAAAAAGAGTTCCTTTGCCGTTGAGACAGAAAGTGAAAGAAGAGCTGTCGAACCTACCAACTGGTGCGCAGGAATGGTAGGACTTCCCAAACCTAATGGGAAGATCTGCATCTGCATGGATCTCACACGCCTGATGTTTGCAGAGAAAGACACATTCTTCAGTCAGTGGTCCATGCCATTGCTCAGCTGTCAGGGGCAAACATACTTTCAAAGTTGGATGCTAATTTAGGGTTTTGGCAGCTAAAACTTGCTAAAGAATCAGCATTACTGACAACTTTCATTACATCTGGGAGATATCTTCAACTCCTGAACACTTCAAGAAACATATTTCTCAGATATTAGAGGGCTTGTAGGGAGTACTCTACCATGCTGATGACATCTTGATTCATGGGAGGAGTCAAGAAGAACATAACGTACATCTGAACAGCGCACTTCAGTGACTACAGCAGGCAGGTCTCACTCTCAATGAAAAATGTGAGTTGCCAAAGAGGTTCTTCTATTTGTGGGCCACAGAAGACAAACCAGACAAAGAGAAAGTGCATGCTATCTAAGAGATGCCACAACCCAGCAATATAGGAGACATACATCTCGTTGGAATGGCCAACTATCTGCCTCACCTGGCTGGAAATACAAAACCATTGAGATTTGCTAAGCAAAAAGATTACCTGCACTTGGAACCATTTTCAACAGCAAGCATTCGAGGAGATCAAAAATGACCTGAGCTCACCTGCTGTCCTCACACAATATGTCCCCAAAAGAGAAACAACAGTGGCAGTTGACACGTCGTCATATGGGCTTGGAGCTGTTTTAACACAAAAACATCCAGATGGATATTTGAGGCCCATTGCCTATGTATACAGTTGCACATGTGCCTGGAAGGCTTAATCACTACAGATACTTTGTCACAGGCACCCCTGACACAGTCACTGTCCCCTGATCAGAATACAGAGGAGGAGGAAGCACAGCACAGCACAGCACAGACTGCTTGGAGCAAATCAAAACTCTACAAGCTAAAGGTGTAGTTTGCCAGCAGGTTACTGATTACTGCACAAAGGGATGGCCTGAAAAACATAAAACACCTGCTCTCTTAAAACCCTACTGGGCAGAGAGAGGCGAACTAGAAGCAGTAAATGAAGAGCTGCTTATGAAGGGGAGTCGAATCATAATTCCAACCTCTCTTAGGCAGATGCTGGTTATGATCCATGAAGGGTACCAAGGAATTACCAAGTGCAAAAAGTGTGCAAAGCAGTCTGTTTGGTTGGTCAGGTGTTAGTTGGCAGCTACAAGACTTAGTAAAGAAATGCAACATTTATTGTAGAGAGAGAGATAACCGTCCAGACCCAGTGGTTGCCTCACAACTTCCCAAAAGGCCATGGCAAAAAGTCGCCACTGACCTGTTTGAATGGAAGAACCACACCTACCTCTTAGTAGTGAACTACTATTCACGATATGTGGAAATAGCAAAACTGACCAGTACAACTCTCCAAACGTTAAACAACATCTCAAATGCATGTTTGCAAGACACGGAATTCCAGATGAAGTCATGTTGGATAATGGACTCCAGTACTCAGCCGAAACTTTCTCCTTGTTTTCTAACAGTCCAAGATACCCTCAAAGCAATGGGGAAGCTGAGTGTACAGTCAGAACAATCAGCAACATGTTTAACAGTCCTGTGTCAGACCAGGTCTGACATTACAATTTTCCCTTTCCAGTCTGATGTCGGACCCTGTCCGACATCATCAAAAAGACGTCAAGCACAGGTCTCTAGTTGTTTTTTCTCCTGAAAAAGCAGAGAAAACCTTTCAGTGACAAAGTGAGACCGATAGGAGCTGAGAGAAGCCGAAAAAAATGGGCGGATCTGAGCAATACACATAGCCCCTGCACCACAAGGATAACACAGACACAAACAAAGGAGATAGCTGCTTCCGCATCCAGTACTCAAAGAATATCACAGACATTTGCAGAGCTTTTTGAGATGTTGTAGTAATAAAATAATGACCTGGATCACATTATTGAGGAGTTTGGCGATAAAAGTGATCAGGAGAGGATTTATCAGTATGCATGACTATGAAGAGGTATGCAAAAATTACAGTGAACAAGGGGTGAGGCTTGGCTGGAGATGCAGTACTGTGTCTTTTTGCTATGCAGTGCCTTTTAAACCTATTTTACCCTGAAAATAAAAATTTTTAAACAGCGAGTGTGAAAATAAATTGGACCTGATGCGCCTGACAAGCGCTAAGGGTTAAAAAGGCAAACAACCCCTATTTACCCCAGTTAGCATATAGGTCAACATCCCTGGAACAGGGATATAGCCCAGCAGAGCTTTTTAAACTTTTTAAATCCAGTTGGTACCACAGTGGCCAAACCTTAAAGAATTCAGAGATAGATGAATGACTTTAATCACGTTATACTCAGACACCTGTCCTCTTTAATAATTGCACAATAGAAATCTTGAAATAGCCTATTGTTTTTTGCTTAGGATGTGAGCCTCTTATTTTGACACTTTGCCCAAGTCTGTGCTGGAAGTAGTTGGGCTTATTGTTCCTTATTATTGCTAGCTTTGTTTTGGTGTACTTCAAACAGATAGCTTGAAAAGTAAACAATTGAGCATACTTCATTTCCACATGCAGGTCATAGCGAAGGCCTTCTGCGAATGCAGAAGTGAATCCGTTACTTCCTTTTGACATCACAACTGTAAAAGAAAGACTTAATTTCCCATTCTTTTTATAATACATGCATTAATACACACATAATTAAATATTATAAAATGGCTTTTATAAACTAAGTGCTGTGATTGGTTTAACAAGATCACATGCGGTAAGAATTGACCAACTTACTTCGAAGGGGGTAGGGTTACCATACGTCTGGTTTTTACCGGACATGTCCTCTTTTTTGGGCTTCCGATCTTTGTCCGGGCAGATTTTTGAAAAAATAATGAATGTCCGGGATTTCGCCTGCTCACCCCTTTGCTGCTGCTGATGCTTGCAGAACTGCAATTCCCAGCGTAATAGTGCCGCACCTGCACAGACGGAGTGCGACTGTATTGTTCAAAGGGGCTGGTTGTACTGGATCCTGGAATTGATCTTGCTCCTGTGATGTATTGGATTGTACTAAAAGCATCAGGGTTGATCCTGAGCTCAGTTTGAGCCTAAAATCTGATCCTAACTTGATCTTGCTTCAGAGGTAGGGCAGCAGAGTCTGAGGGAGCAATGCACGCCGATGCTGAACGACAGGGCTCGCCTAGCCAGGGGGAGATGGTAGAAATGTACCGCACCTCTCACCCTGACAGACAGCTGCAGCATGGAGGACATGACAGCACAGCCAGGCGGGCAGGGTCCAACCCCCTCCCAGAAGAAGCTGGCACCGCCGCGACCTTGGCCACAACTTGGTGGTCACATCCCGGGAGAGCCTGTCAGCACAGTCGGGGGATGGGATCCAAGCCCAAGCTCCTCCTGAAGTAGCAGACCACGCATACAGTTCCAGGGACCAGCTACAGGCTGCCAGCATCTGGTCCATCAGTTCACCTTCATCAACCTTGTGGTGAATACCAGATCGCTTCGGGACTGTAGCATTGTCTCTTCGGAGATGAAGAGAACTGAGGGGGGAGCTGTGTAGTGATCTGGACTATTTGTCTTATGTGTTATATTTTTTTGTGTCGATGTTCCGTGTTTTGTCAATGTCCTGAGTGTCTGTGCATGTGAACGAGTGCACCTGTGGGGTGGGGGAGGAGCGTGATTGAGTCGTGGCCGCAGTGTGCTTGTGAATATTGTCCAATAACATGTCTTGTTATGTCTAAATGTTACATGTTTTTGCTGGGTTTTGGGGTATAAAGGGGCAGCTTGAACTTGGCTGTGGGCTGTGTTGTGGTGTGCTGACCTTCTCAATAAAACCTGAATGAGATCTTGTTGTGGTTGTCTGGCTCCCTTTTGTTTACCCCGGAGAGCTACAATACACAGTGTAACAACAAATTCAGTTACATTATGAAGTTACAATGAGTTTCTTTAGACAAAAATATTAAGTACAGTAAATGGAAAATTGAAAATATGTACATAGCTTTTTTCAAAGCAATAACATGTTTGGAGGAAGAGTTCCTCAAACGGTTCATCATGCCCAGTGTTAAACATGGTGGAGGTAATGTGATGGCATGGGCTTGTTTTTCTTCCTCAGACACTGGCAACCTTTGTATTGTAGAAGTATCAATGAATGCTGCAAAATCTCAAATGACCTAAAGGTACAGCCTCTGAATGCTTTTATAGTATATGGCCGGAGCTTATCCACAATCAAACAATTAACTCTGGTCACATGTGGCAAAGTGGCTGGTAAGGGGAACAGGTGTAGCGGTACAGGAGTGACAGGCAGACAACGGAAATCCAGTGAAAAGTGCTTTACTTTTTTTCCAGGTCTGGTGACCGTAAAATAAATAAATCCCCGGCGATACACAACAATGTGTAATGCACAGGGATAACAAAAACAGGGCACAGTCCCGAACAAATCAAACAGACGGTCACCAGTCCTGGGTGAGTGCAGTCGTGATGGTGGTTAGTGCAAACACAGATAGTGCAGTGTGCAGTGGTGCTCCGGACAGTGCTGACCCTTGGCGACAGCTCCATAGTGCTTTAACTGTCTGGTGGTGAAAAACACAGACAATTACACAGACAAACACGACAAAACACAACATGTAATTTCTCTTTACAACGAGAGCTCCTCTCTCGATCCTTCTCTCTCCAAATGTTAACCCAAACGAAGAAAAAGATCAGCGTTACCCTGGCCCCTATATGTAACCTTGCATGACATCTAGGTAAACGGTTGCAGCTGCCTTATTACTTGCAGCTGCCCCTCGTTTACCTTTCAGGTCAATACGGTCTTACAACAGAGTCTCGCTTCTTTCCAGGCTGACCCACTTCCTGGTCCCGGAAATGAACTGCCAGGCCAGCCCTTCCAGATACTACTTCTCCCATTCTTTAGCGCCCTCACAAGTCGGGAGGAAGATTTATCACCAGAATTATATTTCTGTCACATATCCAACCACTCAGAGTGGAGCCGTAGGAACACTCAACTAAATCTACCTTTCCCATTACTCCCCAAACCAGGAAAAATCTGGCGCAATGCCAGATACCATCGAGTTATCTGGGCATTGCTGTCCTTCATTGTGCTTAACCACGTGAGTGGGACGTGGTCTGTGACCAGATCAAATGTGTGTCCCAGCAGGTAGTATCGTAAAGAGTGAGTAGCCCATTTAATGACGGAGTAGTTACATTCCCGAGGTAACATTTTTTCTTCAGGTACAATATCGGGTGTTCTACTCCAGCTACTTTTTGGGACAAGACTGCACCCAAACCTACATCAGATGCATTGGTGAGTAGGATGAATCTCTTGGTGAAATCTGGATTAATAAGAGTGGGGGCCTGGCAAAGTCTACACTTAATAGTATCAAACGCCCCCTGACACCCAGCTGACCATTGAATTAAATTTGGAGCACTTTTTTTGGTGAGGTCGACTAACGGGTTAACCACTGTGGCGTACTCGGGGATGAAGCGGTGGTAATAACCAGCTAAGCCCAGTAGTGACCTCACCTGAGTCTTGGTTTTGGGGATCGCTGCATCAACCAAAGCCTGGATTTTGGTAACCACAGGTCTTACCCTTCCATTCCCCATTAAAAATCCCAAATATTGCGTCTCTGTTTTAGCAAACACACATTTCTTCAAGTTAGCTGTCAGCCGGGCTGTCCTTAGAGACTGAAAAACGGCTGCAACCCTAGCCAAATGCTCTCGCCAGGTGGAGCTGTATATCACCACGTCATCAATATACGCTGCTGCATATTCATGATGTGGGTGTAAAACCTGGTCCATCAGTCTCTGAAAGGCAGCGGGCGCACCATGTAGACCAAATGGTATGGTTTTAAAGTGGAACAGACCTTCTGGTGTTGAAAATGCAGTTTTCTCTCTGGAGCTGCGGGTTAAAGGGATTTGCCAGTATCCCTTCGTCAGGTCCTGGAAATAAATCTCGCTTTTCCCAGTCTGTCTAAAAGTTCATCGACCCAAGGCATGGGATATGCATCGAACTTAGCAATAGCGTCTATCTTTCTGAAATCCACGCAGAAGCGGTTGATGCCGTCTTTTTTGGCCACTATGACACTTGGACTGCACCACCCGCTCCTGGAAGGTTCAATCACCCCAAGCTCAAGCATATCCCATACCTCTTTGCGCACGCCACATCGTCGACTTTCCGGGATCCGATACGGTCTCTCTCGCACGGTGACACCTGGTGGAGAGATAATGTCATATTCAACTAAATTTGTTCTGCCAGGCACGTCAGAAAAAACATTGCTGAACTCCTCAATAAGCTTACGCAGCTCTTTTTGCTGATCTGGAACCAATAGTTCCCCCATAGAAATCACTCTTGTGCTCAGGGTCTCTGGACAGGGGCCTAAATCATCCTCCATATTGCCTGGGGCTATAAATAAGACCTCCCTTGCCTGCCAGGGCTTTAACAAATTAACATGGTAAATTTCACGTTCATTCCGGCAATTGGGCTGTCTAATTTCATAATTTACTTTCCCTATAGCCCGAATCACCTCATACGGCCCCTGCCATTTAGCACACAGTTTAGACTCTGATGAGGGAAGTAGCAGCATTACCTTGTCCCCTGCTCGAAAGGTTTGAATCCATGCATTTTTGTTGTAATGCTCCTGCTGTCGGTGCTGAGCCGATCTGAGGTTGTCTGGGGCCAAACGACCGACCAAATCCAGGCGATCTCTTAGTAGGAGCACATACTTCACTACATTTTTGGACGAGCCTTTGTGCTCCTCCCACCCCTCTCTCAGCAGGTCGAGAATGCCGCGAGGCTGCCTGTCGTACAGGAGCTCAAAGGGGGAGAACCCTGTTGAACTCTGCAGCACTTCTCTCACCACAAAAAAGAGGTAGGTAAGAAGCGATGCCCAATGTTTCTGTTCCTGTGTAACGAATCACCTCAGCATCGACTTTAAGATCTGATTAAAGCATTCCACCAGATCGTCCGATTGTGGATGATAAACAGATGTCCTGATGGGATGTATTTTCAATATTTTGTACACTTGCTGTAACGTATTGGACAAAAAATTGGTTCCGTGATCGGTCAAAATCTCCTTGGGGATCCCAACTCTAGCCATAATCTGCGCTGACTCGGTGGCTATTGCAGTGGCACAAGTGGACCTCAATGGAACTGCCTCCGGGTATCGCGTTGCATAATCCACCACCACTAATACATGCGTATACCTCAAAGGGCCCACTATGTCCATTGCAATGCTTTCAAAAGGAGTGGAAATAATCGGCAGTGGGACCAAAGGGGCAGGGCGCACTCGACCCGGCGCTACTCACTGGCAGTCTGGGCATGTGGCTACATATCTCGACACATCAGTATGAAGACCGAGCCAATAGAATCGAGCCAATATCCATTCCCTCGTCTTCTCGGCTCCAAGGTGCCCCGTAAAAGGGATATCATGCGCTAGCCTCATGACCTAGGTCCGACAAGATGGAGGAACCAACAATTGTGTTACAGGCTGTCCTGCGCCCGCGGCTAGGTTTACCCTATACAGTAATTGCCCCTTAATACTGAAATGTGGATATACTAGCACCCCAGCGCCATGAACATCCTTACCTTAAATGGACCAGACCTGCCCACAAGCGTGCACCAGTGACGGGTCATTATGTTGGCCCCACACTATGTCTGCGCTTGAGTACCACAGGTCCGGTACATTGAGAGGGGCTGGAATAACCTCTGCCCTAGTCGGTCCAGTAACCTCGCCCTCTCGGTCGCACTGCATTCCCACTCGCTTTGACTGGCGTTTGTTACCATTGCAGCACTCTCCCACCAGACCCCAGCCTTGTCTCAAAGACGTCCCTCCCATTTCGTGGTCCGTCTCTCCTTATTTGTTTTTCTTGGACAGAAAAGAGGGGAAAACATTTCAGTATGAAAAGGAAGCACATCACCAATCTGTTCCTTTTTTGTTGTACCACATTTATGTGTGTGGCTGAGATTGCCATTATTTGCATCGATTCTTTGAATTTTTGCCAGTCTCGGCCCAGAATAACTGGGTGTGGCAACCTTTCCGCCACCCCGACAACAAGGAGATGTTTTATCGGTCCTATCAATAAATATACTTTTAATGTGGGGTATGCCGCCAGGTCTCCATGGATACAGGAGATGGCCGTCTGACCTTGTGGCCGCCACGACACACCGCCCAAGAGAGCTGTCCTAATCAAGATTTGCTCACACCCTGTGTCCACTAACGCGTGGGTTTTCACATTCCCTAAAACCACGTCAATCAGACAAGGCCCCTCCCGACCGTTTTCCCCATGCTTACCAGTTCCAGGTGCCTAGTTGCACGCAGCCACGTCACACTCCATGGCAGCGGGGCATGACCTGGCCCTGTGTCCCGGCTGGTTACACCTGAAACAGAGAGGTGGGACAGAGGGAACATAGGTCAAATATCTGTCCTGCTGCTGGTAGGGTAACTGGGCAGGGGCAACACCTCTACCCCAGCTAGGACCAACCTCGGTCTCCATGAGGGGGAGACAAGGGGGCCCAACAATGTCGGCGGTCTTGCAGGTCTGGGTGCCGGGAACGAGGGTGATGGTGGTAGTGTTCTAGGAGAGGGAGGGATAGGTTGGCTACTGCGAAGGGCAGGGACTGAGAGGATCCCGACCCAGACCGACTTCAGGGAGTCCTCATAATCTTCAGCCAGTCTGACCGCCTCCTCCAGGGTGTCAGGGTTGTGGCGCCGTTTCCACGCTTGGGTTTTGGCGCTGACCACATGGCAGAATTGTTCCACCACAATGGCTTCCCCCATTTGTTGAGCGGTCTTTTTCTCAGGGGTCAGCCAATGGACCATGTGGTCGCACAACCGCTCTGCGACCACCCTGGAGCGTGTCTCCCGGGCTCTCCGGAACTTGCGGAACATCGTCCGGTGGGTCTCCACGGTGATGTTGAGGCGACGGAGAATAGCCTGCTTGACCAGGTCATAATCGGTGGCGTACTGGTCACTCAGGGCTTGGTAGGCTGCCTGAGACTCCCCGATCAGGCAAGGTCCCACCTGGCTTACCCAGAACTCCCGTGGCCATCCCGCCACGGTCGCTAGCCGTTCAAACGGCACCAAGTACGCCTCCAGGTCATCCTCCGCCATCATTTTCATGGCCCGTGCCTTCGGGGGCAACATCTCTGCGGTAGGAGTCGCTCCTGCGGCAACAGCCAGCCCTACCTGTTCAATGAGCGCCGTGTAGCACTCTTCCCTCCTTCTCTCCTCTGCATCCCGTCTGCTCTCCAGCGCCTGCAGCAGCTCCGCCAGCGCGTTGCGGTCCATCCCGGATCTGACATCACCTGTGGCAAAGTGACTAGTAAGGGGAACAAGTGTAGCGGTGCAGGAGTGACAGACAACGGAAATCCAGTGAAAAGTGCTTTATTTCTTTTCCAGGTCTGGTGACTGTAAAATAATTAAATCCCCGGCGATACACAACAATGTGTAACACACGGAGACAACAAAAACAGGGCACAGTCCCGAATAAAACAAACAGACGGTCACCAGTCCTGGGTGAGTGCAGTTGTGATGGTGGTCAGTGCAAACACAGATAGTGCAGTGGTGCTCCGGACAGTGCTGACTCTTAGCGACAGCTCCGGAGTAGTGCTTTAACTGTCTGGTGGTGAAAAACACAGACAAACACGACAAGACACAACACGCAATTTCTCTTTACAACGAGAGCTACTCTCTCGATCCTTCTCTCTCCAAACGTTAACTCAAACGAAGGAAAAGATCAGTATTACTCTGGTCCCTATATGTAATCCCGCATTACATCTAGGTAAATGGTTGCAGCTGCCTTATTACTTGCAGCTGCCCCTCGTTTACCTTTCAGGTCAATACAGTCTTACAACAGAGTCTCGCTTCTTTCCAGGCTGACCCACTTCCCGTTCCCAGAAACGAACTGCCAGGCCAGCCCTTCCAGATACTTCTCCTCCCGTTCTTTAGCGCCCTCACAGGTCGGGAGGAAGATTTATCACCAGAACTCATTGTATTTCTGTCACATTGCATTACACACGTTTGGCAGGGATGGGTTTTAACCCCATTTCTACCAAATGCAGTCAAAACAAACACAATTTACATACATTATTAAATTAATATACAAATATTACAGTAAACTGCCTCGCTTTCTCTTGGGGCTGAAGACCCAAACAAGCTCCCGGGCGATAGTGGCAGCCCTGAGCCCTGAGGTCGTAGTTCCGCTTCTGCCTGCAATTGGTCCCGGGCAAAGCAGCGGGCTACCTCAAAGCTGGCCCTGCAGCCTCCTGGCATACTCAGGACCTGGGGGCGCACTGGAGGTGTCTTAGGGCCGGCCGAAAATCATTCAGCCACTGCAGCACAGGACAGAGGTCTGGGTCTGCCTCCTGGTGTTTCCTCTACTCTGTCCTCTCCACTGGCACCAGCATACAGCACTGCTCTGTACTTCCTGAGGACAGTTCAGCCTCCTTCTGTTCCCTCCAGTCGCAGTGCACGCACCCCTCCTGGGCACAGGGTCAACGGGACAGGGCGTCCGCATTAGCATGTTTCTCCCCTGCCTGATGCTGGATGGAATAGTTAAACACTTATAGTTGTTCTATCCAGCAGGCAACCTGTCCCTCCGGCTCCCTGAAGGTCAGGAGGGCTGCGTAGTCCGTCCGCACTGTGAAGGAGAGCCCACAGAGGTAGTTGTGGAAGTGGCAGACAGACTGAACCACTGCCAGCAGCTCCCGTCACGTCACACAGTACCGGCGCTCGGTCGCTCACGTCAGTGTCCAGCAAGAAGGTGGAGTGGGGACTGACACAGGGCAATCTTCAGGCTGTCAAATGCCTCCTGGTGTTCTGGGGTCCACTCAAAGGGCTCACCCTTATGTAGGAGGCAGTGTAGGGCAGCAGCGATGGTGGTGAAGCCCTGTACAAACCTCCTATAGTAGGACATGAGTCCAAGGAAGCCTCTCAGCTGACTGCAGCAAACCTTGCAGGGCTCCATACTGATGCCGTCCTCTCCAACTCGATGGCCCAAGAAGGAAACCTCCTTGCGCAAGAACTGGCATTTTTCAGGGTGTAGCTTCAGTCCTGCCTCCTTGACTCGTCGGAGCACTCCTTGGATGATCAGCAGGTCGTCCAAATACACCAGGCACTCTGTAGGGGGCATGCTGACCACAACTTTTTCCATGAGCCGCTCGAACGTTGCGGGGGCATTGCAAACTCAGAATGGCATCTCCACCTCATCCAGTGGAGAAGGCAGTCTTGGTCGGGCAGCCGGGTACAGGGCCATCTGCCAGTAGCCACTCCTTAGGTCATGGGAGGAACCACTTTGACCCTGCCACCAGGTCCAGGAACTCATCGATGCAGGGGAGGGGGTAGGAGTCCTTCTCCGTGAAAAGCAGGCGCCTATAGTCGACAGAGAAGTGCCACTTGCCATCTTTCTTTGGAATCATAACCACTGGGGACATCCAGGGACTGTCTGAGGGCTCAATGATTCCGGCCTCCCGCATCTCCTTCAGTTCCTCCTCTGTAGCCTGTGGCCAAAGCTTGATGGGCCGGGCCTCCCCTGTGTAACTGAAATGCTGGAACATGTGTGTCCGGCTGACGTCTTCAGGGTTGGTAGCGAAACTATGGCAGTAGGTCAGTAGCAGCTTCCACAGCTGGGCCTGTTGCTCTGGGCAAAGACCCTCACAATTTTGGCGCCAGACCGTGGTCACCGTGGCAATAGTGGAGTCCTCCATAGTGCCTAGGGTGGGGACAGGCGAGGTAGAGGCTGGCGAGGTCATCTTTGCTACTAATGGGGGCTTGGAAGAGGAGGGTCCCCGTCCCTGGCGGCTAGGGGCCTACGGTAGGGCTGAGGAACTCTGCGCTGGCATGGAGGGCTTTGGGGGTGGAAGTCCGATCCATCGCTGGGCCCGTCGGAAGACTACATTGCCCCTGGGGGCAAGGGTAGGTGATGGGGTCAGTATGCACATGAGTATAACTTGTCTCTCTCAGCACGTAAAGCCAAGGAGACACTACTCTACATGTTACTAGAACATTTAGACTGAAAACTGTTGCTTCTACATTGTTGCTTCAAATTGCAGGGGACACTATTCTACACTGTGTAGAAATTGTAGCTAGAATGCAGATGGACTTGTAGATATTTCAGAAAATAGATTTGTTTTTGTTTTGTATAGATGATATTTCCTATCAAAAAGTTTGTGTTTTTCAGTGTCCATGTAATTTTCACCAGCATTTTTTTTTCAATATAATACAATAAACTTGATTCTTAAATATGTATATATTGTTGTCTTTATTATGAATTAGTTTATTGGCTTGAATGTTTCAAATGAATATTTTTCTGTTCTGGAATTATACATGGTGAGGATTGTATTTTCTTCTACAAATCAGATCTCTAACTGTTCTCTAACACAACTAAGTTGTGTCTGCTGAACCGCAATGTTCAAACGGCTTTAAACCAAAAGTAGGACTCACTTTATCCATTACTATTAAGTTGTACCAAATGAAAGCCTTAATTTGAGACAAAATGGCCACTGAAAACACAACGTGGGAGCTTAAACGTAACATACCTTTAACATGTTTCAGTTTAACATGAACATTCTGATGCTTCAGCATCGGTACCAATATTAGACTATAATGTCTACATTCTTCTAGCAACATGTGGGGGGAGAGGGGGGGGGGATTGCAAGTGCTGTTCTTATGGTATTTTGAGTTCTGCAGCAAATTATTTATTCTATCAACACTTTTGTATGCAGATAAAATCCTTTGAAGTGATATTAAATGGATCTGACTGTACCTCTTAAGGGAAAACAGAACTTAAGACTAAATTGTACACCTAAGCCACAGCCCAATAAAAATTAAATATTGATAGCAACAATGACAGTGCTAGTTAAATCAATATCAGCAGTATTGGCAATGACTATGGCAATAGGAGTAACTAATACAGCTGTATCAACAGCAGCAAGAATTAACAAATAACTATATCAATAGTATTACAAATCGAAGGGGGGAGTTGGGCACAGTGAGACATGGGGCACAGTGAAGGAAAATCTGCCAGAACTCGAATTTTACAACGTACCTGGCCTCCCTCTGGTGGTAGAAACAATTACTAGAGGGCTTCATTTCATCCATCTTTGCAAATGGCTACCATGTGTTTCGCTTGGAATGCATCCCAATTGTGACTTTTAAGAAAGTAAAAGTAGCTTTTTCTCTTTGAAACAAGTTTGTATTATATTAGTGTTAACAGGGAACTATCAGGGCAGAATTTGCTGTCGATAACGAGTGACAATTACACAACAAAACAATGATTTGATGAGTGAAATCAATGAGCATGAAGAATGGCAACTTGGATTTCAATCTAGAAAGTCCTGGCGGGGTATAGTATCTCACTCTGCCCCCCTGTAGCAGGGGGTGATCTGTGCTGACTCTGCTGGTGTGTTCATGGTGCTGCAGGAAGAGGGCAGCAGTCATCCAACAACCGCCTGTGAGTCATGGCAGTGATACGGGGAGGTGGGAAAGTGGGTGTGTGGACTTTCCCCCTCTCTGAATGGCTGAGAGGCGGGTCTTGGGGAGATTGTTAGCCCTATAAGTTAACGCTCTGTTGTTTCCTCAGGTCTGCCCTTTTAAACGCGCCGAGAGTGCAGAAGCGCTGGTCCACGACCAGGAACCAGTCGGAGAGAAAGAAACGGAGTTTCAGAGCAAGACAGTGAGGGCGGGGAACCCTTGGGCAGACACCTGAATAGTATAGCTGAGCAGGCTAGTTAGCCAGCAGCGTAGGATGGTGATCCGGGTCGCACGGGCAGCGGCGACCAGGATATCGCTGCAAATTGCAGCACCTTCTCTTTGTAGTTTTGTTACTGTTTTATTTTCCCTTCCCAAATGACCAGACAGGGGACTAGCGTGAGCCAGCTGCAACAAATCCTCCTTAAAGGGCTGAGGAATGAGCAACTGATGACGCACTTCACCGGTCTGGGGTAATTTATCAACATGGTACAGCAGGTCTCGGTCAATTTCAAAGTGGGTGTACGTGGCGGTGCGTCTGAGCTTGACCACCCGACCATTAACCACCGCTGCTTGATCAAAGAGCCTGCCCGCGTCCGGGTTCACCCAGCCCATGGTGTAATCCTTTAACGGGTGGACAATAGCTCGGGGGTGCTCCCCCGCAGCAAACTGCTCCTCCCGGAATTTCTTCCAGTAGCCCTCCGGTGTGGCCCCCACGCGATTTAGGACGGCTGCCTTCAGCAGGGGGTAATCCAACATGTGCTCCGGTGACAGAGTCCTCGCAGCTGCTTGAGCCTCCCCGGTGAGTTGTGGCAACAAACAGCTAGCCAACTGGGCTTGGGGCCACCCGGCCGAGATCGCCATAGCCTCGAACACCTCCAAGTAGGCGTCAGGTCGATCCTTGGCCGTCATTTTGGTGGGTCTCTGCAAGGAGTGGTCTGGAGCTGCGGGTCTAGCCGCCCCCCCTGCACTGCCGCGGTGAGCATCTGGCGCAGTAGGTCCATCATCGCGGCAAACTGGGTAGCATCCATGCTAGTCTGCTTCTTCTGAATATGCACTGCTTGGGGCAATGCCAGTGAATCCCACTCTGACACCACGTGTGGAAGGGTGGTGGGTAATTCACTGACTCAGGAGACAGACAGGTGAACATGAAAACACCGCACAGGTGCCCAGTTTTATTTTGACGCAATGATTTCTTTTGGCCCCCAGAGGGCGCTGTTGGCCCGTGGTCTGCTTTACCAACTATGGAAATAGAACCGCGGGAATACCAAATAATGGTAAAACAGTTCAGGGTGCAAGCGCACTCTCAGGTGCTTCAAACAATAATTGAAGAATAGAAGGTGAAAAGAAAAAAGGAAAATAAAACAGTAACAAAACTACAAAGAAAAGGTGCTGCACTTTGCAGCGATATCCCGGTCGCCGCTGCCCGTGCGACCCGGATCACCGTCCTACACCGCCAGCTAACTAGCCTGCTCAGCTATACTATTCAGGGGTCTGCCCAAGGGTTCCCCGCCCTCACTGTCTCGCTCTGAAACTTGTGTTTTAAAAGAGTCAGCACAGATCTCCCCCTGCTACACCCCCATATAAATTATTTGAATGTTTTTTTTTGTTTTTTTTTCCAGGTCTGCATACAAGTATAAGGAACTGTCAGTGGAAAACAGAGATGGGGACATTTTCACCCCAGTAGGAACTTGTATTCAGTGACACCAGTATTCGAAAAGCAGCCAAAGAGAAGGGTGTAACATTCCAAACCTTATAAAGGTAGCCTAAGTATTCTATTAATGAAACAATTCTTTTGCATTTATTTTCTAGAAACAACTTCACTTGAAATATTACAAACACACATATTTACAGGATAGACCCACTTCTGTTTTTTCTCTGCAGGAATGTGAAGAAACAAAAGGCAAATCCTGATGATGAAATCTACATGTGTCTGAAATATAACTCAAGACAGATTTTCTCTGACAAACAGGAAACAACGTTTGCTGAATTCATTGTAACAAGTGCATTTATGTTTTATGGTCTAACAACTATAGAGTGCCGCAAACTAGCCTTTGAGATGGCCACAACTAACAACACTGTGGCATACTCTGGTATAAAGCAGCAGTAATAACCAGCTAATCCCAGTAGTGATCTCACCTGAGTCTTGGATCACCTCGTCGACCAAAGCCTGGATTTTAGTGACCACGGGTCTCACCTTTCCATTTCCCATAAAAAATCCCAAATATTGAGTCTCTGTTTTGGCAAACGCACATTTTCAACTTTTTCTTAGCCAGGCTGCCCTTAGAGACTGAAGGATGGCTGTAATCCTAGCCAAATGCTCTCGCCAGGTGGAGCTGTAAATCAATACATCATCAATATAGGCTGCTGCATATTCATGATGTGGGCGTAAAACCTGGTCCATCAGTCTCTGAAAGGCAACGGGCGCAACATGTATCCCAATCAGCGTGGTTTTGAAATGAAACGGACCTTCTGGCATTGAAAATGCAGTTTTCTTTCTAGAACTGCAGGTTAAAGGGATCTGCCAGTATCCCTTTGTCAGGTCCAGAATCGAGATAAGCTTCGCCTTTTCTAGTCTGTCTAAAAGTTTGTTGACCCGAGGCATAGGGTATGCATTGAACTTGGCAATAGCGTTTACCTTCCGGAAGTCTACACAAACATTTGGTGCCGTCTTTCTTGGTTACTATAACACTTGGACTGCACCACTCACTCCTGGAAGGTTCAATCACCCCATGTTCGAGCATGTCCCATACCTCTTTGCGAACGCCACTTCGTCCACTTTCTGGGATCTGGTAAGGTCTCTCTCGTACTGTGACCCCCCCTGGTGGAGAGATAATGTCTTATTCAACTAAGTTAATTCTGCCAGGAAAGTCAGAAAAAACATCCCTGAACTCCTCAATAAGCTTACGTGCTCCCTTTGCTGATCTGGAACCATCGAAATGATTTTACTGCTAGGAGTCTCTCGACAGGGGCCTAAATCATCCTTTATATTATCTGGGGCTATAAATAAAGAACCCCTTGCCTGCCAGGGCTTTAATACATTTACATGATACATTTCATGTTCATTATGGCAATCGGGCTGTCTAATTTCAAATTCACCTTTCCTATAGCCCAAATGACTTCATATGGCCCCTGCCATTTAGCACATAATTTTGATTCCGAGGAGGGAAGCAACAGCTTTACCTTGTCTCCTGGTCTAAAGGTTCGAATTAGTGCATTTTTATTGTAATGCTGCTGCAGCTGATCTCTTAGTAGGAGCACATGCTTCACTACATTTTTGGATGAGCCTTTGTGCTCCTCCCACCCCTCTCTCAACAGTCGAGGATGCTATGAGGCTGTCGGCCCTACAACAGCTTGAAGGGGGAGAATCCTGTCGAACTCTGAGGCACCTCTTTCACTGCAAAAAGGAGGTAGGGAAAAAGCAATGCCCAATGTTTCTGCTCTTCCGTTACAAACTGTCTCAGCATTGACTTCAGGGTCTGATTAAAGCGTTCCACCAAACCGTCCGTCTGTGGATTATAACCAGACATCCTGATGGGATGTATTTTTTAAAAATTTTATACACCCGCTGTAACGTGTTAGACAGAAAGTTGGTTCCATGATAAGTCAAGCTCTCCTCGGGGATCCCTACTCTATCCATAGTCCGCATTAATTCTGCTGCTATTGCAGCAACACTAGTGGACCTCAATGGAACTACCTCTGGGCATCGCATTGCATAATGTTCCATCACTGATATATGCGTATACCCGGAACATTGGTTACACATTTGTCCTGTTGCTGGTATGGCAATGGGGCCGAGGTAGCAGCTTTACCCCTGCTGTGAAAATACAAAATCTTATAGTGATTAAAGAAATAGAAAACAGTATACAAGTGAACAAACACAAAATAAATGAATAATAAAGTGCTAATGCACACCTGCAACACAGTCTCCAAAAGAGATGCTAGGGTAGAGTTGTCCAATCACAGTGGAGTTATTCCACTCCAGGTTTAAAAGATAACATGACTTTATGATCTGGATAGAGGTTTACTTGGTTAAATTAATCAATATAGAACAGGGTTGGAACAAAAACAAGGACTAGAACATTGGCAACTGACCATAATCCCCTAATCCCACAGACATGCTAGCAGGGCAATGTGAGAAAGCTCACACAGTACCTACTACCCGTGTTATATCACGTAAGACATGCTTAAACAAATATTTAGTCAGCATCTTGTCTTGTGCAGCCAGTAAAACCATTAGTTCTATTAGTTTTTTTTTCAGAGTGGTGAAGATTTAAACAAGTGAATTATAAAATGGGCCTTGCCTTACTGCACATTTTATCTAAAGTAAAATTAATTCATATTTTATTGTAACAACATGTATACAGGCTAACTGTATGATTTACAATGTAATAAGTGACATTGAAATATAGAGCACAACTACAGTACTAGAAAACGGCAGCTCAGAACTATTTTAAATTGTACATTGAGAGAAATTAGGGTTTGTATGCTTGAGGTTCTAAGAACTTCCATTATTTTCATGCATCTTAATTAAATGTATCTCTAATGAGGGATAGAAAGGATTTTTTTTCCAAAAGCCCTGAACGATAGTTAAATTCCCAGGTGGATTCAGGCTTCTACTTGATAGTCTTGGGCCGCCCTAATCAGCCTATAATGGAGCTAATGGCTGTATGTCATCCTTGGAGATCTACATTTCCTGGTGTTGTTTATTGTGGTCAATGCAAGAAGAATTCAGTCAGACAGGGCTTGTTAGTCAGAGGAGGGAAGAGACAAAGAAAGAAAGAGAATACATTGGTTTTGGGAACATCTCTTGTGATTTTATAACTAGAAATGGAGACTCCTGGTAAGTACACAAAAAGAGCAGTGGCTGGTTTTTTTGTACTGGTGATTATTAGTTGAATTTATTAATTTCACAATTCATATGTAAGTTACAATATGACAACCTTTTCTTTTTAATGTGTTTTAAGTCTAAATTGTTTTGAGACGTGTAACCTCCACCAATTTAAAATATGCTGTACTAAAAATAGAATATGTTTTATGGCATTAAATCGAAAATGCTTTACAAATCTGTTTCAATATAATTTGTAATAATGGTAAGCTTTCAAAGAAGTAACTCTTTAATAACTAGCAGATATTTAGGCTTGCAGTCTTATTATTTCTTATTTAACATTGTACCTCTCTACCAGCAAAACTGCATTACCTGTTGTCTACACATGCTTGATGTTTAATAAGAACTACTGAGTGAAATAATTACAATTACATAAATGATATACGTTGTATATAGCATTATGTTAATTTATTTTACACAAAATCATTATTAACTTCAAATTAAATATTTAGTCCTGAGCTGCCATCTGGAAGAAATTCACTACGAGCATTCTGTTTTAGAATTACACTGCTTAGAATAGGGCAGATATATAAGTAAGAATATGAGCTTTGAGTACTAATCATTTGAAAATGTTACTTAAACGAGTCATTCACATTAATGGGTCATGCAATCACAATCACAAATGATTGTACACTGCAGTGTGTTGGTTTAGAAATGAATTCTGTATTGGATTTTGTATCTAACACACAATCACTGAGGACATTTGTAATGCATTTAAACAAAATAGGAATAATCTGCTTTTTATACAGTACAAAGTGAATGTAAATATTGTCTAATTCTCTGAAAAGCCTTTCAAAAAGCACTTAACTCGAGCTCATCCTTCAATCTGAAAGGGTCACTTACCATCTGCTTGCCTACAATACATACACAAAGCTGTTAACATATTTCAAAGTTTTTAGGTTGGTTGTTTTGGTAAGAGAATGTTGAATGCTGCAGAAAAGGTGTGCAGAGGTTTTGCTTGAGCCTGGCTGATACCACTGAAATGCTTTGGTACATTATTGTGATACTGTACTGTATTATCTGGTGTTGTATGTTTGTAGATGATCTAGTGCAAAAGGAAGCAATGTTCTGGATTTGGAAATGTGTATTTGATTTACCCAGGATTATGTTATTTACAACGCGTACAGTCAATCAAAGTTTGAGGTTAATAAAACTCGATTGAAGGATATGGGTCAAATACACATGATTTTATAAGCTGTGGCTTGTGTGCAAAGCCATTTATTGAGGTAATAACACAAATACACAGGGCTGGAAATAAGACTGCCATTGCATAGCAGTTTTATACATTCCTGGTTTTACTATTAATTAAATAAAGCACACCTGAGTTTGTTACCTACACACTTTGTCCAACCAACTCATATTAAAACCTGGAATAGGTGAAACTGCAATGCAGTAGGTATCTTATTTTCATACCAGATACATAATGAATTCTAGGCCTCTACTATCACAACCCTAAGAGGTTACTATTAGAACAAAAGCTGAAATTGGGTAATTATCAGATTATTATTATTATTATTATTATTATTATTATTATTATTTTATTATTATTTTACTGCCATTAATTAGGCTGAATCACAGAGCAGAAACCCAGTACTCACTCAGAAAGCAATACTCATACAAGGTCTCATACTCAGATGATGTCACCAGAAGTGGATGGGGCTAAAACCAGACATGTCTTAAAATGCATCTCTGGCCCAGATGAATGAGACAAACCTGGTTTATATTTAAACAGTTATGTATTAATGAGCATTTTTAATTTTTTTTTAATATTTCATTTTTTTATCTTAAAAGAATTAACAGTATATTCATTTAAAATGCCACAAACGCAAATATAAACTACATATTTAGTTATTTTGGGGACTCTTGTGAGAACCCAGTACAATCAGAAAGCTCATACAAGGTCTCATACTCAGATGATGTCACCAGAAGTGGATGGGGCTAAAACCAGACATGTCTTAAAATGCATCTCTGGCCCAGATGAATGAGACAAACCTGGTTTATATTTAAACATCCCTTCTGTATTGAATGAGCATTTTTAATTTTTTTTTAATATTTCATTTTTTTATCTTAAAAGAATGCTAACAGTATATTCATTTAAAATGCCACAAACGCAAATATAAACTACCTGGCATTTTGATGTAATAAGTTTTGAAAACTTAAAATGTTTTTTATATATATATATATATCATATATATTATATATATATATATATTATATATATATATATCAACACACCATACTGTGCTTCAATATGAAGTTGTCTTGTGCATAAAAAAGCAGTTGAAAAAAAAACTGCACAAAGAGAACTTGCATACATAACAAAAAAGACTCCATCCCTCCAATAAAAAAAACAAGAATGCCAATATAAAGCACCATTACCAACGTTTCAAAGTCCTGTATTTATTTTTGTATTATTTATTTGGTAGTTATTTTGGGGACTCTTGTGATTGGGGTGTGTGTTTGTGTGCAGTACATTGTAAAGCATGATGAGAAGACAACAAATCTGCAAAACATTATTTGAGTGTTATTTAGGGATTTTAGGGATTTATTGTGATTGAGAGGTGCTTGTTACAAAAAAGAAAATATTATTTTTCTAATGGCTAATGTCTGCTTATTGTATCTGCAACCTTAAAATACACAAACACACACATTTTACAAAAAACTTTAGAAAGTGATAGTCGATGCATCGCTGATGAAAAAACAACACATACAACTTGTGAAACATAGCTATTTTTCATCAGGTGACAATATATTTTTACAGCAACATGACCACACACACCTAAAGCGATAATGACGCGATGCGACAGGTTTGAAAACTGCCAGAGTTATAAAACTATTCAAAATTGCTGTTAACAAAAATATGATCAGAACTGGTACATATTCGACAACATGCTGTGGAAATAATGTCGGTCTTCTCTGATGGTATTTCAACATATATGGCAATAAATCATACACACCCGGCTTATCCAGTTCCTTCGAAATGGACTCCTATATCTTTAATCTTTATCTCTAGAATTGCGATGATCTTTGACATAAAGCTCTGGGTAGTTTTCAACTGCAAGTATTATTTTTTCCGCCGTCATTTTGGATACTACTTCACCCTGGTGGACACCGTGCATTGAAGCTGTTCTCTGATTGGTCAATTTCCCAAAGAAAATGCAAAAATAAGATTCAATCTATTAATTTCATGTCGCTCCCACGCCGCCTGTTGTTACCTGTGACAACACCTGTGATGTGAAATACACTTTCAAATATCAAAAGTATAGGCTCATTCATTTTGTCGCATTGTTGTCCATTTTTGCTTGTCGCATCATGTCTGGTGTGTAGCGGCCTTAAGTTTTGTCTGTATGTATACCTGTAACAGTACTATTAGAACAAAATTAAATGGTACACCTGATCTCACACACCTCCTTGAAAAGGATTAGATTTATTTGGTTTAACTAAAACAAGGACAGTATGATTGAATTTAAAGAAACTACCACACGAGAAAGAAAAAAAAAAAAAAAAACACACACAAAATGGCTGCTCTTGTGAGACAAAGAAAAGATTCCAAAAACTACAAAAACCTCTGAAATCTAAAAACACCTTTAAATAAATGATGCACAAGATGTGTTTTTCTTCTTTTTTGTGTTTTATTATATAACACAATTATTTGCATGGTCAAGCACATGCCAAAACTGAAGGACTTGCCTTGAAAAAGGCCAAGTTACCCAATATGAACTCCAAAATTATTGTTATTATTTTCTAAAGATGTTTTAAAAACATGTAATATATATATTCAATTATATATATATTATTATATATATATATATATAATATATCATATTATATAGGATATATATAAAATTTTTTTGTTGTTAGGAAATCCATCTTTCAAAGTTTAAGTAATATATCTCTGAAAAGAGTTTGATTCTGAGGTGAACGTTTCATCTGCCTGACCTCTCCACTCACAAAATACAGAATGACAGGGACTGTATCACAATGTTCCCTCCTCCTTACCCCTTGAATTGGCTTTCTGTCTGTAGACTTGAGTCACTGCCTTATTAGAGCCAGGAGCTTAGGTGTGTGTGTGTGGCAGCTTATTGTTATGAATACTTGTTGTGTTTGGACTCGGGCACATCCCTAGTAATTTATATCAGGGATTTTACAACAGATTTACACACACTTCCACTGTACTCATTTGTATGCAATGTCTTTAGCTAAAGTGTTAGAAATCAAACATTAAAAATCTATTTTTTTCTTCGAATATAAACATTTAAAAACAAAGGTTAGTAGTAGATATTTGCTAAATAATAAAAATATGAAAAAGAAAATGTATGAAAGAAAATATTTACTATGCCATCAGGATTTAAATGCCAGTTAAGTATTGAATAACACAATTTTCTTGTCTTTTGGTTTAAGCTTAATGTTAATTTGGAAACCTAAGTTCTGGCGTGAGGATACAGTTAAAAGATCACAGTCACAAAACAACCAATGCTACTTTATAGGATTTGCGAATTAAGCTAGACTTTACCCTGATGCTTGCATTACATTATACAATGCTGGAAGGTTTACAGCTTTGTATAATGTAATGCAAGCATTAGTTCTGTTCACACTTTTAAATCTCTGTGCAATTTGCTATTATTAAATGCCCTACTTTTCAAATTAGAAATTACGCAGGCAGGGAAATGTCACTTAGGCTGCCAATTTACTACCTAATCCCAAGACGTGTAATGTTGATAATAAGAGATCAGTTTACATGTTCAGTTGGTTGAGAAATACCTAAACAATCTCCCCAAATACAATTTGCACTTGCAATAACACTGTATCAAGTGACACTTATTTGCACTGTTAATAGGGCTAGTGTTTATTTTTTCACCTCAGGGTGAAATTAGCTTTAAATTATCTATATAAGCTACAGTGGTTTAATGCTCAGTAAAAAAAAATGGAACCAGTACAAAAAAAAAAAAAAAAAAGATTTTGCCCATATTTGCTAACCCTAGAACCTAGTAGAGATATGGTGAGTAGCCCTTAATTACTGTTTTGCTTTTTTGAGTTGCCAGTATGGGATTTGAGTGACTGCAGATTAGATATTGTTGTCAGCTAATACAATATGCAAGGCTTTCACAACTTACGTTGGAGTAGCATGTTTTGTTAGACAGAACAGACCAAAGCAATCTGATTTGGCAAAACAGTTCCACTGTCCCATTCTGGACTGGGATCAGTTTGTTTCATTTGCTGTTACAGGTTTAGGATATACTTTGTATTCTCAGACAATACGTGTCCATGGCCAATTTTATTTGAATACTCTGAAAAAGAGGAGCCTGGTGGCACTGCAAGCTCACTCATTAGCTACTGATTATTATCCATTAATAATAAGTAGCTAATGAGTGAGCTTGCAGTTAATTATATATATATATATATTATATATATATATATATATCATAATATATATATATATTAGTATATATATATATATATAGATAAACTGAATATTAACATTGACGAAATTCAAAGTAATGTAACGACCTTACATTTCGCGTCATAACGTTCAATTGCAAAATTAATCTATTTTAATTGAAAACATGTGAAATGGACACACATTTATATTTATCTATGTTCTATATGTAATATATATATATATCTATATATATATATATATAATATTATATATATAATATATAATATATATATATATATATATATAATATATATATATATATATATATATATATATATATATATATATATATATATATACATATATATATATATATATATATATATATATATATATATATATATATATATATATATATATATATATATATATATATAATATAATTTCTAAAAATATTGAATGTTTGAAAATTCCATTTATATAAGGGAATACAATTTGAAACTAAATGGTTAAGGTAAATATATTCCTGTATAATAAATAATATTTAAGTTCTAACTGACATCCACTATAGGTTTACAAGTTAATAAAGAACTGATGTGCAAATATAATTTCAGTGCAAATGGATGTTTAAAAAATGGTTATCAGTCAGTTTTGCCTGATGCATTTTGTTCAAAATAAGGTTCTTCGTTTTATCATATGGCATTAACAATGTCCAGCTGGCAGCATGAAATTACTGCTTTCTACTTTACAAACCAAAAGGGAAGCTTCAGAATGCTGCACTGTATCCTGTAAACACAACGTTCAAAACCTCTCAGTAGATTCAGCAGGTTCAGACTGTCTTTTTTTTGTGTCATTGCACTGTGTTTTTTTTTTTTAACTCCTTTTTATTTCTTTTTTTTTTTTAAGTTTAAAAACACCTATTTTTATTATTTTATATTTAATTTAAGCTGCTGTTTTTTTACAAAACAGTTAAACATGCACTAGAATCTTCCATGATTGTCACATTGATGTCATGTAACGTGTGGCCATTAGAGGGCCATGCACTCACCAGATGTTTCGACCGATTTAGTATAGGTGACATGGATTTGTCACATAACACAGGTTTGCTAATGACTTCTGTTAAGGATTTTTTTTTCTTCTGCTCAATAAACGTACAATCTGTGAGCACTGTAATAGATCACAAACTGTCATGCATTTTAATCAAGTAGTAGGATTATTCTTCTAAAAGATTTCCCCCTAGACTAACCGAACATGTCTCTCATTTGAAGTGGTATTTCTTTTACAGTACTGATTCAGGTTGTGTCTGAGTTAATACATGCCTGAGTTAATACATAATATATTGATATTAGTAGAACAACAAAAACAGGGTATAATACTTTTTGTCATTTTACATACATAAATGATATCATGGAGGTACTTTGAAGTTAATGCAAAACCTATGCTATTACTGCACATGATCCTCAGTGTCTCAGCATTAGAACAGGGAAAAATCCTTGCAGGTGTGTCATGAATTTTGTCCAGTGTAATATGGCAGGGAAGGGGTTAAGTTTTCTCTGCCAAAAGACATGTGAGAACGCACATTTGGGTGTTTAATTGTTTTATTATTAGTTATTCTCTGCACCTGCTGTTAATTGTAAATTAGAGCCAAGTGCAGGGTATTTAAAGAGTGCAGCCAGTGTGCTCGAGGTTGTAGTGTGAAGAGCCCGATTGTGAGTGTGTGCAACCGTCAAAAAGCAAGTGCTGTGTTAAACCTGTGTGGTTTGCGCTGTTTTATGACTGGTAAACAGCTTAGCCATCTTGCGTGGTAGTCAGGGACCTGTTATTGTACAGTCAGAGCTCCAAAACAGAGCTAGCTGTTATTTTCTGTTTGTGTTTATTAAAAGTGTGCAGCAAACTCTATAGAATTCCATTTCTGTGTCCTGGGTGTACAGTCTTAAAGGGGCAACGAACTGTAAGAGTTGCAGGCTCAGTTACACCAGCTTCACACTGCCAGGTAACAGCAAATGTTAATTTTCCACTGTGATGTTGCCATTAGGGTCCTGGATCTTATAAAAGCATCTTTGGGTATTCACAGCAAAAGCCTGTTGACTTCCAGCTGCTGGCTTTTCTTTGTCCTCTTTGCACCTTTGTTAGCCAAGCGCCAGTCGATCGCCCAGACTAAGGATAGTACCTTTGATACATTTGTTGTATTCTTAAGCTTGGTGATTTTTTTTCTTTAAAAAATTGTGATATACAATGAGAGACTTGACATACTGTAGGCATTGTAAAATGGCGTCCTTTAAAATACATTTTAACATAACAGCCGCCAGCAAAGCCTATAGTTTTGTGAGCCTTGCAACTATACAAGAATGTGAAATTCAAGATTAACATCATCCACCCTGGTGTTCTAACAAAGGTCTAGATTTAAGCAGTCCCACCACTGAAATAATACATTTCTTGTACTAATTAATGCCTACTGTTATATTACTATAATTTCATGTCTCCACACTTATCTCTGCAGAATATTAAACCAATATGGACTGGAGTTGAGGCATGTAGTGGAAAACTATTGTCCCGAGGGCCTAACAGGATTATAGTGTATGAGGCTAAGAGCTATTTTGTCCCCTGCAGGACACTATCAACACAAGGGGACAATTGAGTTTTTTCAAGTCACCACAGCATGGCCATACTGGCTGTCAAAACAACCATTGCGGTTTAATACAAAACAGTATCTTCCACACCAAAATGTAATGTATTTGCAACCACAGCGCGCACTTCTCGCCTCCAGTCACAGGAATTAGAAAGACATAATGAGAAGTGCCAGATACTTGGTATTTTGGACCTCTACCGTGCACTGCCGGTGGACGAGCACACTTTGACATGATTTGCTGTGCAACAACCATTCTAGTTTGTTTTTTTTTTCTTTTAAGGAAACGTAAATGAAAAAAATATTAATTTCCAATAGTTTGTTTAAAAAGACAGTACCGTGGCAGTGTGCCCCGTCCATATGTAGATTTTGTGTTGTTGCATGTGGTGTGTTAATGTTGGTGTATGGCTATTGGTACATGGGATATAAATTGGTCTGTGTAGCACGAGTGATTAAAATATATAGTTGTATTTAGGCACAGGGATTACCTAATCACTTCACACTTGTTTGTTTAGTGTTCATTCCTGTTGGTTAGTGTCTGTTCGTTTTTACTTGTCCATTTTGGCCAATGTGCCATTTTCTTTTATAAAGTTTTTTTGTCTGTTTAAACTTTATTTGCAATAAACCGGCGCAAGCAAGCACCTTCACCATTACATTCGCAGTGCTGAGTGTTTCTTCCAGGTCTGATGTCACCTGTCAGGCCAGCTTGCCACAAGTACTTATATATGGGGTGCCATGTGTTTAATAAAAAAAAAAAACTTAACTAGATTTAAAATTTAGCTAAAAATATTTAACTGGTCAGCTAAATCTGGAGTTTGTATGCAGACGAGCTCTGCCCGCTTTGTGCTTTCACACAATTTGATTGGCTCTTGTAATGCGAGTCAGGAAATATGCAATTTTCAGCATCATAACAGCCAATCAAATCATGTGAAAGCACACATTTTAATACAAGATTAAAGTTAAATCTGGAAAAAAAGACTTGTTGAAATATTAACTTTTTACACATGGCACCCAGTACTAATATGAATTATTATATATATATATATATATATATATATATATATATATATATATATATATATATATATATACAGTATTTCTATCTTTGTATATAAACGTTTAACTTCTTTCATTAAATATTTTCGCAATTAAAACAACGCATATGACATAATTGTTTTACCACACTTACCACTTTTTATCTATAGACTTTGATATTTTCATCATGTTCCAAAATTCCCCACCCTGGTCTGTCAAGATAATCTCTGGTGCGCCATGGTGGTATAACAGGGGTGCAAGAAGCTCTTTGATAGGAATAGCCTCCACTTTGTGAAGAAATCAGTAGCCATCAAGCAGTAATGGTCTCCTCCCTTCGATGACTGGAATGGTCCAATGAGATCAACACCTAAACCTACAATTAAAATGATATCAATGATTAAGGAGGTCATAAAGCTCTGTATCAATACAGTACAATTGTACAAATAGGAATGAGACAGAATTTTTCCTGTATACACTACTACCCAACCTCGTCTCATTGATGCTCCCTCCCATTTCTTGATCCATCTCTTTTTTGTTTTTCTAGGATAAAAAATTCTGCTTGTAAGTAGAAAATATCAGCAATCATTTCCCCTTTCCTTATTTCTGCCATGTTTACATGGCCGGGCTACCATTAATTTCACCAAGTCTTGGCCCAGAATTATTGGGTGTGGCAGCCATTCTGCCACCCCTACTACCAGGTGGCGTTTTATTTGTCCCACCAATTAAATATACTTTTAAAATGGGGTATGTCGCTGTGTCTCCATGGATAAACAAACACTAAACATTTGTATCACAGTCCTTTAGCAGTTCTCTCGGCCACATCCCCTTTTGTACCTTCAGCCACCCCCCTTGGTTAGCAAGTGCAATCGTTTTTCCTCCAATCTGTGATTGCCACATCGCTTCCCTTCCGGGGCGATGACTTGGTGTACTGTGGCTCCGCCCCCTTCCTGGATGACCAAATTCCGACTGACCCTGGAATGAACTGCCAAACCATCCAATCCAGGGCACACTGTTCCCGTTACACAGCGCCCTTACAGGTCAGGAGGGAGATTTATAACCTAGGTACATTCTTTCTCTGTACAGTATATTAAACAGGTGAATGAAAAGAAGTGTGCTGATCCAAAAACAAAATTGAAACACTTAAGGCAATTGTAGCAGGGCGAATTTATTTTTAGAACGGGGTTTCCTCCTCCACCCTTGTGTTACTTTGTATTTGTTTGTTTTATGATTTATTGTATTAGATTTGTTTAAATGACGATGTAGCCGCGTTGCTTTGTTATTGTATTTATGACAGTGAGAGCCGTGTGTTTTGTTTTTAAAACCTTGTGCAGAAGGTGGCCATCTCCCAAATTAAGTGATTCATTTGTTGCTAATCCAGAGATGGTCACCTGCATAAATACCTGCAGCTCTCTGCACTCAAGGTGGGGTGTTCGAGAGGGGGAACGAGAGCAAGGAGCGAGAGAAATTTTAAAAAATACTAAAGCTCAGTGAAGGCAGTTGCCCAGCCTGACCTTGGTTTTAGTTATAATTTTGTGTTTGTGATTTGTTTTATTTAAAACCATTATTTTCGTGCTGTGAGCAGTGTTTATTTTTGTTAAAATATTTTATTTATTTTTGTATTTAATAAACGACGCACACCAGGCCATTAAACTGCAGTTACCTGACCTGAGTGTGCTTCCTCAGTCTGGCCTGACGTCACCACAACGCCATTTCCTGTCACAGCAATTTACAGTGACAGCCAGGTAAGCCTATGCTGCCTTTCCTTTATGATGATATGCAATGTGTTATTAGAGGACTAAAGATTTGTTAGATCTGATGTTCTTAAAGAAGGCACAATGGTTGTTAAGCTTATGAAACTGGATCCAGTGAAAAAGGAAAATTACTGCAATTTCAAAAAGGTAGAAGTGGGCTTTGTGGCAGACAGTGTTTTTTAACAACCAAAAAAGTCAATGAACTTAAAGTGCTTGGATTTAAAATGGAATGCACAACTGTGCTGGCTAAGATTGTGGAGCAATCAATGCAGAAATCACAGATCAAATATGCTCTTGTGAGAATCATGTCTGCCCTAGATCCAAGGCTTATGTCCTCTGCTTGAGATTAGTGCTGTGAAAATGTGAAAAAAAATGTTGAAGCCATTGTGGCAGAATTTGTTTACGCCACCGCTACGCACAGAGACTCCAGTCCAGTTTATGTGCCTGGGTTTTTATATCCTTCCCCCAGGTCAGCAAAAGCACACTCAAAAATAATAATAATAAACAATAAGGAAGCCGGGGTACACAACGATGTGTAACCCGACAACAGAGTGAAACAGGGTTGCAGTCCCAAACAATAAATAAACAAATGAAAACAATCCGTCTTCCTCTTGTAATCCGGGCCACAGGAAAAACGCGCGCTCAGATGAACCCAGCACTTCCGGGTAGTCGCTCCTCCGACGTATTTCCTGGAGCGTCCCGTTAGTGCTCTAGGATATAAAAAAGAGATGGGTTAGCAGGTGCCCACAATAAAAATGAACAGTCTTTCGCTTCCTTGCACATTTCTTTCTTTCTCTCTCTCTCGGTATCTTGCCAGAAGGAACAGAACTGTGGGCCATGCCCCCATTTGTACTCTCCGTCCCGTCCCGATTAGTCAGCGAGGGCAACCACCGTCAACCAATCCCTGATTGCCACCGCGCTTCCCGACCGCGGCTCCGCCCCCTTTCCAGGTGGCAGACTTCCACCTCCCCTGGGGGTGACTGCTCCTCCTCTCTACCGTCCTCACCGGTCAGGAGGGAGATCTAAAACAAGAATCCATTCTCTCTTTGTCACAGCCATCTATTGGCTTCTAGTCAGGTTTTAGCTCATTACCGTATTTACATGCGATTTTCAAACATTTAGATACTGTCTATACAGTCATTTGGGCGTTAAGTTAAAGTTTGCACCAACAGCATGTAGAGCATGTCTACAAAAAGGGAATATTCTGTACAAGACAAGAGCACAATGGCAGATCTACTATTAGAACTGGAGTGTGTTCGAGCTGCTCGGAGGAGAGCAAGAGGACAAATTATGAAGTACAGAGAAAGGGTATGTTGTCTTCGATTTGGTGTATTTAGACATCCCTGAGGAAGAAGTAGTCAGACACTTCAAACTCAACACAGAAGCTATGTTAGATCTGTGTGAAATACTTGGACCAGATTTGGAAAGTCCAACAATGTGGACATGTGTTACCTACAGCAGTAAAGGTAACAGCTGCATTTAGATTTTATGCCTCTGGGGGATTTCAGAGACTGATCAGAGATATATGCTGTGTGAATCAGTTGACAATATCAAAAATCATTACCAAAGTCAATGATGCCTTGCTGAATACATATGTTTCTCAAAAAATCCAGCTCGGCAACATGTCAGTTCTATACAAAGGCAGGATTCCCACACATACTGGGGAGCTATAGACTGCACGCGTTGCATTACATGGCCCTTCAATCAACGGGATTTCTTACATTAAGCATAAGAATTTCCACTCCATCAATGTCTAGAAGGCGTGCGATGCAGATCTGAAAATAACAGATGTGGTGGTGAAATATCCAGGGTCGTACCATGACTCGTACATTTTGACCAGGTCAGGTGTGGGGCAATACATGGACTCTGGAGAAGTGTCTGGGTGCTGGCTCATTGGTAGGTCTACAGCAGCATGTGTTTCTTTTTCTGATCATTAATTTAGGGCCTGAGTGCGACTATCATATGATTCTTTTTATTTAATTGTTGTGATACACAGGTGACAGTGGATATCCCCTGAAACCATGGCTGATTACCCCAGAGATGAATCCCACAATCCCTAGTGAGGTCTTTAATGACTGTAATCATTGAGCTTTGTAGTTCTTTCAGGTCAGAAAGATTCATGTTGATGTTGGACTGAATCTCATTCTGATGCTGCTGTTGATACACAAGATCACTGTTTTATCTATACTGGCTAATGATGTGGAAAAGGATGTTAAATGTGTGGTCAACATAGTTTTTCATTGTATGTGGTGCTCTAACAGATATGTCTCAATGTTCTCTTCATCAGGAATGGGTCTCTGTGGGGTGGCTATTTCTTGAATGTCAGTTGGAGGGGGTGACACGTGATTTTCTGGGGGGTCGTCATCCTCGTGGGATTCCGGTCTGGTGGTGGTTTCTGTAAATACGGTTTCTAATCCCAAAATATGAATTTTTTTATGTTACAGACATAAATGTGGCGCAGGCGATATCATGTTTAAAATTATCATTCAATGTTATAACCGTGCCATTGTGAAAGAAGCTTAAACGCTGAAAAAATCACGCACTCCGTTGCTTCCAGTGGATGGAATAAAGGAATAAAGGGCCACCTTGCACATTTGGATTTGGTTGACGTCTTACTGCAGTCTCTGAAAATAGATGGGTATTTGCCCACGATAACACGTTCACAGTTGTATTAGATTTGCATTATATTACTTAAAATAGTGATAGTACATTAAACCTAAGTGGACATTGGATTTGGCATTTTCATTCGCAATAACTACACTTTTTACACATTAAATTTTTCCACGAAATTTACAAGGTTCCAAACTCTTGCGTTCTCACCCAATTGAACCGATAGTTTCACATTTGCTGATAGCTCTGACTACACATCTGTGTATTCATGGGTATACACACCATATCAAATAAAACTGATTTTTTACTTTTAATTTATTAAGGTGGATTGCCTAAACCAAGACGTGTAAATCAAATTTAATGGGTTAGTTGTAGCCTATTCTGTGAAATCGACCTAATCGCAAGACCTGTAAAATATGTATTTGTGTACAAACTTATTGTTAGTGGCACAGATACAGTAATAGGAGAACATGCATTGATTAATTTAATTTGGGACTTTTAACTTACCACTTTGATTTTGCATATCAGCAAATGTGTCTACTCCAGCAATCCCTTCCAAATTGATGAGCGGAATAGTGCTGAGGGCTTTTTCCTTGAGAGGGGTCAAAGGTAATGTCTGAGCGGGTCCACCGCCCGTTTTATTTATTTATTTATTTATTTATTTATTTATTTATGTATTTATTTAGTCATTGTTCCTATTTGACTTGACTTAGCTTCTGCATTTTGCCTGATTTCTTTGCCTTCTCTCTTTTTTTTTTTATTTCTTCTGTGTTTCGTTTAGTGGGAAAAATCGCATTTACTTTAAGTAGAACTGATTCCCATTGTCTGTTAGTAATATTAAAATCTGTCCCGCTTGTTTTGATGTAATCATTTAATCTACCATTACTTCACTTTCCTCTTTAGAGAAATTAATGGTTTCCTGCATCTGCCTGTTTTATAAGATGTCTAGACGAAACACGTCACTTCCTGTTTATCTGCATACATTGTAATATGCTAAAGTAATTTACGCAGACGGCTAGCTGACTAATGTCTAAATATTTGACAGTCACCCATTTCTCTTGCTGTTTAACACTAATGCTAAACAATGACAGAGGTTGGGTGTCAGTGCCGCGAATAGTAACTTAGATGTCGACGAACGTCATTCCTCCAAGTCATTTTTCAAAATCGAAGAAGACGGGTAACGTTAGACGTTTGACGGAAATGTAGTTGCCTTTGACAATCTACCCCACCGTGGCTGAAATAAAAGGTTTCAATTTAAATCTGGCAAATCTATTTTAAATGACAATGGCTGGTACAACTAGGGTGACCACCTAATTGGGCGGGGCAGTCCCGAAATGTAACGAACAAGTCCCGGTCATGGCTTAATGCCTCCGGGACGGCATTTGTCCCGAATTCGTAGACACAGTGCAATCTTTCAATTTAGCACCACAGTCAAACCATATCTGCTTAGAGCACATTATAGCACCGCCCCTGTCGCATTATTTTACAGTGTTTTACACTCGCTCGCTCGGCAGCTGATCTCTTGAATCTCTTGATTCAGCCCCCACCACCCTGTAGTTTCAATAGTTTCACTGTAACAACTGTTACACATATTGGGTATAATGGGCCCTGAAGAGACTCGATCATCTTCACAACACCTTTTATTCCTGACAATGTTTGTCTTCATTCCCAGGTGCAATATATTTTGTTACAGAAAAATTTAATTAATTTTTACAAAACCAGTAACAAATTGCTTTTCTGTTTGTGACTAACAGTTTATGAAGCATAAAATACCTATATTTAGATATGATGGAATATAAAAGTAATAACCAATATAGTACTGACATTTTGTGTGTTCTGGTAGTGGTTGGCAGGGATGGGGTTAATTCCTGTCCCTGCCAAAACATGTGAGAATGTGCCTACTCCAAATAGAAGAATTGGTCATAATTAGGAACAGCCACATCATATAAAATTAGAGCCCCAGACTCCATTAGGGGAGAGACTACCAGGGAGCCGTAACAAAGTGGAGGTACAGTGTTTTGTTTCATTTGTAAAAGTACATGGTGACCGGTAAACAGCTTAGCTGTCTGGTATAGTTTAGAACGGAAATGTTTTGTTAGCACTTCTGGAAGGAGTTTTGTTTTGTTCATTTTGTTTTGTCTTTAAAATAAACACACAGATCTACCTTGCTTAAAAACCTACCTGTGCTTGTGGAGTGCTGTTATTTTACATTAAGACAAGTGAAGATGGTCCTGCATGTGGCAAGTACACCCTGGTTTGTTACATGGGGACTAATAATAATTAGTAGTATACTGTACTAACTTTGATTTATTATTTTTATTATAGTAGTTGCCAAATGATATTTACTCTATTTTCTCCCAATTTTGAAATGACCAATTGTATTTTATGCTTACCTCACTGCTACCACCCCTGTGCTGACAAACATACTGTCCTCTGAAACTTGTGCCGTCAGCCGACTGCTTCTTTTCACTGCAGGCTCTCCACGCAGCCACCTCAGAGCTACAGTATTGGAGTACAACGCAGCTCTGGGCAGCTTACAGGCAGGTCCGCAGGCGGACAGTCTACAGGGTCGCTGGTGCACGATAAGCCGAGCACACCCTGGCTGATCTAAGCCCTCCCCACCCGGGCGACGCTCTGCCAATTGTGTGCTGCCCCTTAGGAACTGTCGTCCATGGTCGGCAGTGGATAGTCTGGACTTGAACGGGCTATAACGTGCATCCTGCACACCACCCAGAGCACCTTTACTGGATACGCCACTTGGGAGGCTGTAACTTTGATAGATTGTTTAATGTAGGCTAAATTTTAAATTTGAAGTTCAGAAAAATGAGAACATAGTATACATATACTGGATGCATAGTTCGATAGATGTAGAGAGTCCCCCGTTCATAAAACTTGGTTAATATGTCGGATGCATGAATGCATTGGAGAAATATCCAGACCGTTTCTATTACTATTATTAGCTACAACACTGGAGAGCCCCAATAATAGAGGTTTTCAAGGTGTCTTTACGTCACCAGTGGCTAAAGATCTAGATCACCTGTTAATCTTGACTAAGTCAGTAATTGGTGCAATTAAGTAACAGTTTGGTTGAAACAAAAACCAGAAGACCCTGTAGCTCTCCAGGACCAGGGTTGGAGACCCCTGATCTAGATGGTACGGCACTATTGGAGTTGCCATAGCTAATCCAGCATGCGTCTCTAGTGCTGCCAGCATCAGCAATACCTAGTGAGTACAGTGTTTTTTTGTTTTTTTTCATAAAATAGTCACCTTAATTTAAGGGGGATGTAGGTCGTTAAATAAACCAACAACAGTTTCATGAATTTTAACATTAACCTCAATGTTTGAGATTAGTGATTTTTTTTTTTTTGAGTTGCCAAAGACCAACAGCTACTTTAAATATCTTTAAGGATTGTGAATACTGTATTCCAGCTGGCAGCAGTTATTCTCTTCCTGTGTGCATTAAAGATTTACCATATCCAGTTAATTACCCAGTTAACCTTCTACTACCTTGTTGTTGCTCACAAAATCCTTTTAAAGGAAATGATTAAGCAGTATCTTTTCTTTATGACCTTGTCGCTTTGCTAACATATTTGACCTTGTAAATGGTTGAAATATGCATACTGTACATGTGCTTCTGTATGTTATCTACAGCAAAGCCAGAGACCCCTGCATAGCGACAGCTGAGAGAGCACCATATATACAACAAGGGGAGCTTGAGTCAATGTATGTTGAGTCAATGTATGTTAGAATAGTGGTGTTCCAAAAAATAGAGCATTAAGTCCCACATGTTGCTACAACTATCTAAATAACACCCCTGCAATTTCATTGACATCCTTACACTTCTAACTATAGTCTGTTTCAAAGTTCTTTTCAAAATGGCTGCTCTAGTGCACTGGGGTTTGAGATCTGTCCTCTAAATCACTGCAGGAAGAGAGATTTATTTATTTTTTTGTTAAATATAAAATTGCTCTGGCTTTTCTGTTTGGTACGACCTCATGGATCGCTCTTGCTGTGTTATTTGTTTGACAGGGTGGTCAATAATCCTTACACTCTGTGCACTAGAACAGACATTTTGAAACACTAATGTTATAAATATAAAAAGTTGTCGGTGTTAACAAAAAAAAAAAAAAAATACAGGTGCGTTATTTAAACTGTTGTAGTAACACAAGGGGGGCATGTAACGCTATATTTCGGCCCCACTACTTACTCTCTAAGGTATTGTGATAAAATGTTAATTAAGTCTTAAGTAGAGAAATTTTATATGAAAGATGACAAAAGATGGTGTTTGGTACAAAAATGTTCAAGATATGTTAATCGGAACTCGTGATACAGTTGTTTAAAGTTAGTTTCTAGAAAAGTAAATTTTAGATGGCATTTTTCTTGATTGAACCTAAACATACAAAACTATTCATCGCATTTATGTATTGTGAAACGTGGCAATATGAAACACAATGCTGAAGTATCCATTGTTCAATAAAGAAGACAATTTTGGGGAAAATCATTAGCTTCAAAGAAAGCCCTGTTTTATACTAGTAACTTAGATAGGATCAGACAGCAACTAAAGTTAAAAGTATATCATTTTTAATCCTATGGTATGGCTTTCAAATTATGATATATGATTCCAAAAAAGTATTTAGGACCAGTTATTACTTTGCATTTATGTAAGCACAATATAATGTTGGATTGTTATGTAATTAGTTCTACTCTTGGATGTAAAGTAAAAGGATTTAATTGGGTCTTCAGCTATACGATCAAGTACATTCTACAATAGTAACATCCTGTCTGCTCTTCTGATATTTACAGTAGTATGTTTGTTACAGTACCTGAGAGAATTCAAAGGTATGGTCGGATATACTTTGCATATTTTGTACTATGAATCATATAAGCTACTAATACCATTTTAGTAATGGAACAGAATACTGTA
This sequence comes from Polyodon spathula, assembly GCF_017654505.1. Taxonomy (NCBI): domain Eukaryota; kingdom Metazoa; phylum Chordata; class Actinopteri; order Acipenseriformes; family Polyodontidae; genus Polyodon; species Polyodon spathula. The sequence goes on along the minus strand of NC_054538.1, from coordinate 51,541,451 downwards.
TTTCGGCTTGGCAGAGATGCAGTAGATTTTGATCACTGGAGGCAGATCTTGTCTCCCATTGGCAAAAATAAATGATGGTATGAAACTGAAAGCTTTCTGCAACCTCAAAGACTAAATGGTAAGGGTGATGATGCACACAAGAAATTGAATTAAAAAAATAAGATCAATCCTCTTGATTCTGGGGAAGCCACTCCACCTTAGTGTTGTACTGAGCCATAAAGATATTTGTTTATTTAGCAGATGCTTTTATCCAAGGTGACTTACAGATACTAGGGTGTGTGAACTATGCATCAGCTGTAGAGTCACTTACAACAACGTCTCTTCCAAAAGACGGTGCACAATGAGGTTAAGCGACTTGCTCAAGGTCACATCTTAAGTCAATAAGTTAGCCAGGATTTCCTGGTTCAAGCCCTTTTCTTTAACCAGCAGATCTAAAACGGAGTACAAACAGGAACACCCACCCCCACTGTAAACTACAAGGTGCATCTTAGAAAGATTTTAAGAACAAGAACACAAATCTGAACAGTATCTAATGCTTCCTAAAATGGTCCACACTACACCAAAGCCTTATTATACTCTAAACATTATATTAATATACGGTAAACTTTGTCAGAATTCAGCCTGATGACTATTCTGTTTGTCAGCTACATGCCCCAATCCCAAACGCCAATCTTTGTTTTTGTTATTTTAAAAAGTTAATACAATGTCATAATGTAGTAATATCATCATGGGTCCATAAATTGTCTGATGCATACACTCGTCTTGTTTTTAATGCTACAATAGTCAGTTTTAGGTGCAGGTCTGTGGACGTGTGGCTTGCAGTGCACAGATGATACTGGTGCTCCAATAACAACAGACACAAAGTTATGGTTCAAAACATTTATTTTATGTTCGTTCTCTCTGTGAGACAGTTTACTAGTAATGCTAGTTGTACCTAACAATGGGTATTGCCAGTGTTTATACCACAGGGTTCAGTCCCAAAATATTAATACAAGAAACAATACAGAAAAAATGGCCAATTTTCCCGACAGTGAGTGCTCTGAGTGCAGATGCGGTGAAAGGCAATCGGTGATATTGTGCAGTGTAGTCTGAGCTTGATGCTGACCTGTAGCCACAGCTCCCGGATCATGTTAGCCGTCTATTAGTGACAAACACAGACAGTTAGTTTCCACAAACAAACAAAACACTTAACACTCGTATGTTTTACACAGTCCATTTCCTTTCTCGGTCACTCTCGTAACCGCATCAAAGGAATAGATTACATCGTCACATCCCTTGCGATAGCTAGTTCAGTGAAGTCTCCTCCAATCCATGACCGACACATCGCGTACCACTTGGGGAGACTTCGGGCATTGTGACTCCGCCCCCTTCCTGGATGGCTGGTTGTCTTCCGACTGACCCTGGAATAAACTGCCAGACCAACCAGTACGAGGCACTCTGTTCCTGTTGACAGCGTCCCCACAGATTGGGAGGGAGATTGTTGACTAGGATTCATTCATTCTGTCACAAGATCTCATCACATTTCCGTAACAGATAAACAATGATAAGTGTTTATCATAAGTAAATCAACACTTTGGGTTGTTTTATGCTACTTGAAACATCTCTTCCTAATTTGATACTCATCCGATAACAAGATTCAATAGATTGTTAATTGGGTAATTGAATTTATTTTTTGGTCTTTTGTTACGCTTAGTTCCAACAATTAAAATGTTTCTCTCACATTGTCAAAATGTTGTCGTGAGTTCTTCAGAGTTTGAGTTTGAAATCCTACTTGCACACACAGAGAAAAGTGTCTGTGGAAAGTGAAGATAGTAGTAAGGACTATGTTTTAGATGTAGAACATGAAACAAAGGAATGTGATTCAAAATTAGAAGGGGGGAGTTTATGTGGAAATTAATTTTCTGGTAGAATCTGGGGTAGTATATTACTATACATAGGACCTAGAATAGTGCACAGTCTTTATTCAGGAATGTAAGGTAGGCATTAAATGTGGGTGGGGGGAAAAAAAGTTCTTGCTGTTTAATTGAACGAAAACTACATCTACCAGAACTACCCACACTGTCCGCGATTGAGTACCACATGTCCGGTATATTGAGAGGGGCCAAAGTAGCATCTGCCCTTGATGGCCCAGTAACTTCGCCCTCTCGGTCACACTGCATTCTGACTCCCTTTGACAGGCGTTTACCATTCAAGCACTCTCCCACCAGACCCCAGCCTTGTCTCAAAGATGCTCCCTCCCATTTTGTAGTCCGTCTCATTTATTTTTCTAGGACGGAAAATAGGGGAGAACATTTCAGTGTGAAAAGGAAATGCATTACCAATTTGTTTCCTTTTCTTTTTTTTCTGCCACGTTTGTGTGTGGCTGAGACTGCCATTATTTGCATCAATTCTTTGAATTTTGGTCAGTCTCAGCCCAGAATAACTGGGTGTGGCAACCTTTCTGCCACTCCTACTAGGTGACGTTTTATTGGTCCTACAATAAGTATACTTTGAGTGAGGTATGCCACCATGTCTCCATGAATACAGGAGCTGGCCATCTGACCTTGTGTTCTAATTAAGGTTTGCTCACAGCCCATGTCCACTAATACGTGGGTTTTCACATTACCTAAAACCACAACAATCATACAAGGCCCCTCCTGACCATTTTCCCTGCCCTTGCCTATCTCAGGTGCCCAATTACCTGCGGCTACGTCACACTACATGGCAGAGGGGCATGACCTGGCCAGATGTCCCGGTTGGTTGCATCTAAAACAAGTCGGTAGGACAGAGGGAACAACGGTTAAGAATCTCTCCTGCTGCTGGTATGGCGATGGGGCAGTGGCAGCACCTCTACCCCAGCTGGGGGGCAACCTTGGTCTCCATGGAGGGGAGGCAAGGGGGCCCATTGGGGTCAGCAGTCTCTGAGGTCTAGGTCCTGGGACTGGTGGTGGTGGTGGTGTTGGAGGAAAGAAAGGTAGGGGCAGAAACTATGGAGTCCTCAAAGTCCTCTGTCAGAAGCACGGCGTCCTCCAGGGTGTTGGGGTTGTGGCGCCGTATCCAAGCCTGGGTATCAGCGCCGACCACAAGGCAGAACTGCTCCACCACTATTGCTTCCCCCATTTGTATGATGGTTTTATTCTCAGGGGTCAGCCAGTGTACCATGTGGTCACACAATTGCTCTGAAACCACCCTAGGGTGTGTCTCCGGGGATCTTTGGTACTCCCTATACCGTACCCAGTGGGTTTCTGCCATTATGTTGAGGCGGCAGAGAATGGTCTTTTTGACCAGGGTGTAGCTGGCTGTGTTGAGGTAGCTCATCGTCTGGTAGACTGCCGGTGCTTCCCCAATCAGGCAAAGTCCCAGCTGGCTTGCTAAGAACTCCTGTGGCCAAATAGTAGCCAGCCGCTCGAATGCCACCCAGTACGCCTCTGGGTTGTCCTCCGCCGACATCTTGATCGCCAAGCCTTCGGTGCCGACATTGCTAGTGCTGCGATAGGGGCTGACGCTGTGGAAAATGTAGCGCTCCTCCCTCCTTCTCTCCTCTGTGTCCCATCTGCTTTCCAGCAGCTCCGCAAGTGCGTTGCGATCCACCCCGTGTCTGACACCACATGACTGCTGATCATGAACAGGTGTAGAGGTGATGCAGTGCAGAAATAATCATAGACAATTTGTAATCGGTTTTGGAAAGTGTTTTATTTATAATGCAGGACTGGCGACCAAATAATAAACCCTGACAATACATAACAATGTGTAATGCACGGAGGTGACAAAACAGGGTTACAGTCCAAACAATAAACACAAATTATCCACCCCACAATAATACTGGGCACGGTCACCAGTCCTGGGTGCGTGCAGTTGTGCTCGTGGTGGGTGATAAACAGGTTTATCTCTGTGACTATTGGTGCAGTGCAGATCCGGCTTGTGATGGCTCTGGATACGTGTTAGCCGTCTGGTGGTTTAACAAACACAGACAGTTACTAACAGTGAAAACAAACAAACACAACACTCATGAATATCTTTACAATAGTTCTTTATTTCAAAAGCAACAATTCTCTGGCCCCTTTATGCTATCATGCATGACCCCTTGGTAAGCGATTGCAGTTGCTCCCTCTTTTACCTTCCAGGTCAATACGTTCCTGCAACAGAATCTCGCCTTCTTCCAGGCTGACTGACTTCCTGACCCCGGAAATGAACTATCAGGCCAACCTGTCCAAACACTTCCCCTTTCGCTACTTAGCACCATCATAGGTCGGGAGGGAGATTTACAACCAGAATTCATTATACTTCCATCACAATTACTTTTAGCAAATTATTTGAGCAAATTATTTGACATGCTAAACTGAAATCGCAAGCCTTTTTATAAGTGTTAAGTTTGAAATGTGTAATACTATAATTAATTGTTATAATGATTATTGCGGAATAAAATGACTGAATTCACAGCACAAACTGGATTCGTTAATCAACAATATATCTGCCCCACACTCCCTATCTCTTCAAAGCCACTCAGCCACTTTTAATTAGATCTGTATAATTAATCAATCAAAAGATTAAAGGATGATGTCACAGAAATGTTTTAATAATAAATGGATGCTTACTTTTGATATGAATCGCCATATAATTAGCATTATTCAATACATTTATTTATATTCAACAAATCATAAAGTACAGTATGACTGTGAAGGCTGAACTATGAGGTTAAATATAGGGGCAGTTTACTGCAGCTACACGAGCCTTATCTCCAGTGTTGTAAATCTGTCTCTAGTAGCAAACATTTATTGCACAAGGTTTGTACTTCGTTATCCTGTCATTGCATAACATTTTTACTGTAGTGTTATTTTAAAAATAAAGATTACTGAAAAGTCACTACAGTATGTATAATACATGGTGTGTTTTAAACATTTGAAACACTTAACATTGTCAAAAGGGTTTAGAGACATTGATTCAACCTGGCAGTGAGTCAGCATGGTGTTTGAAATTGTGCTGCAGGAATATGTGACCCTTCCTCCATGAGCACAGTCCTTAATTAATTCAGGGTGTAATCTGGAGCAAACTGTTCTCCAGAATAGGTTTTATTGCTTAATTGAAGCCGAAGAAGAAGGCTTCAATTAAAAACAAGTCCCACCTTGTGCAGTAAAAATATATAAAGTATTAATAATTAAAAATATGTAGTAGCTAACATGTGTGCTGCTTGTTTTATAATTTGTTCACAGTGTGTTCAAAAAGTTTATTCAAAGTCTCCTGCCATTGCTATTGCTGTTGTGGTAACTATAGTGCCACTGATGCACCAAACATTTTCTCACTTGGTTTACGGGCTATTTACACGCTGGAAGAAGGGCTTACGCACCTTCTGAACTGCTACATGCATTCTCAGCACAGATTCAGAGCTACACATAGAGAAGAACGTCAGCGCTTCAGGGGGAAAGGCGGCGTGGTTCAGCTAAATGTAACTGCTCCCACAGGTATACACCCTGTTCGTGCATTCTGACCTGCAAGAAAGTGAGCTTTACCCTGTGTAAGTTAAGCGGTCTAAAAGGTGGAATAAGAGGCAGGTTGAGCTTCACCCTACCAGTGACCAATGGTAAACACATGCACTGAGGTGGTGGAAGTTTTTATTTGATTTGTTTTTACTTACCTACATGAGATACACACATCTATCTATATTATGTGTTATTTTATTTATATATATATAATCAGTGCCGTGAAAGTTATTGCCCCCAAGTTAACTCAACCCAATTAAAGGGATAATTAGGGTCAGCTGTTTGAATACTTTGATTAACAATCAGGCCTGATTTGGGCCAGCCCTGCCCAATATAAATCTGACTAACTTTGGCCTTTACCATCAGAGTGAATTTGTCAGCACACAGGTTCTAGGGGCACATCATGCCACGATCAAAAGAAATTCCTGAAGAACCTCCGGCAAAAAAAGTTGTTGATGCCTATCAGTCTGGAAAGGGTTACAAAGCCATTTCTAAGGCTCTGTGGCTTCACCAAACCACAGTCAAAAGCATATTGTCCAAATGGAGAAAGTTTGGGACAGTAGTGAGCCTTCCCAATGGAGTGGGCGTCCTGCCAAAATCTCTCCAAGAGCAAGGCATAAAATTGTCCAAGAAGTCACAAAGAACCCTAGAATAACAACCAGGGATCTGCAGGCCTTTCTTGCCTCGGCTAAGGTCGGTGTTCCTGACTGCACCATCAGAAAGACACTGGGCAAAAATGGGATTCATGGCAGAGTAGCAAGGTGGAAACCACTGCTCACCAAGAAGAACATGAATGCTCGTCTCAAGTTTGCCAAAAAACACCTGGATGATCCTCAAGAGTTCTGGAACAATATTCTATGGACAGATGAGTCAAAAGTGGAACTTTTTGGCCAATATGGGCCCCGTTATGTATGGTATGTACAGTAAGAAACTCATACCAACAGTCAAGTATGGTGGTGTTAGTGACATGATTTGGGGATGCTTTGCTGCATCAAGACCTGGACGACTTGCAGGAACCATGAATTCAGCTCTGTATCAGATAATTCTATAGGAGAATGTCAAGCCATCTGTCCATGAGCTATAGCTGAAGCACAGCTGGGTCATGCAGCAAGACAATGATTCAAAACACACAAGCAAATCTACATCAGAATGGTTGAAGAACAAGAAATAGCTACAGGAAGCATTTGGTTGCAGTTATTGCTGCTAAAGGTGGCATAACCAGTTATTGAGTCTAAGGGGCAATTATTTTTTCACACGGGGCATTGCGTGTTGCATAACTTCTTTATTAAATAAATAAGTATCAAAAGTTTGTGTTATTTGTTCACTCAGGGTCCCTTTTATCTGATATTAGATTGTGGTTGAAGATCTGATAACATTCAGCATCAAATATGCAAAAATGCAGAAAATCAGACAGGTGGCAAATACTTTTTCAGGGTGCTGTGTATGTGTATATACAATTTCAAAGATTTTACCGAGTTACAGTTCATATAACGAAATCAGTCAATTGAAATGAATTCATTAGGCCCTAATCTATGGATTTCACATGATTGGGAAAACAGATATGCATCTGTTGGTCACAGATACCTTAAAAAAAAAAAAAAAAAAAAAAGGGTAGGGGTGTGGATCAGAAAACCAGTCAGTATCTGGTGTAACCACCATTTGCCTCATGCAGCGCGACACATCTCCTTCGCATAGAGTTCATCAGGCTGTTGATTGTGGCCTGTGGAATGTTGTCCCACTCCTGTTCAATGGCTGTGTGAAGTTGCTGGATATTGATGGGAACTGGAACACGCTGTCGTACACGTCGATCCAGAGCATCCCAAACATGCTCAATGGGTGACATGTCTGGTGAGTATGCAGGCCATGGAAGAACTGGGACATTTTCAGCTTCCAGGAATTATGTACAGATCCTTGCAACATGGGGCCGTGCATTATCATGCTGAAAAATGAGGTGATGGCGGCAGATGAATGGCATGACAATGGGCCTCAGGATCTCGTCACGGTATCTCTATGCATTCAAATTGCCATCGATGAAATGCGATTGTGTTCGTTGTCCGTAGCTTATGCCTGCCCATACTATAACCCCACCGCCACCATGGGGCACTCTGTTCACAACGTTGACATCAGCAAACCGCTAGTCCACACGACGCCGTACACGCTGTCTGCCATCTGCCCCGTACAGTTAAAACTGGGATTCATCCATGAAGAGCACACTTCTCCAGCATGTCAGTGGCTATCGAAGGTGAGCATTTGTCCACTGAAGTCGGTTACGATACCGAACTACAGTCAGGTCAAGACCCTGGTGAGGATGAGCTTCCCTGAGATGGTTTCTGACAGTTTGTGCAGAAATTTGTTGGTTGTGCAAACCCACAGTTTCATCAGCTGTCTGGGTGGCTAGTCTCAGATGATCCCGCAGGTGAAGAAGCCGAATGTGAGGTCCTGGGCTGGCATTGTTACACGTGGTCTGCGGTTCTGAGGCCGGTTGGACGTAATACCAAATTCTCCAAAATGACGTTGGAGGAGGCTTATGGTAGAGAAATGAACGTTCAATTCTCTGACAACATCTCTGGTGGACATTCCTGCAGTCAGTATGCCAATTGCACGCTCCCTCAAAACTTGAGACATCTGTGGCATTGTGTTGTGTGACAAAACTGTACATTTTAGAGTGGCCTTTTATTGTCCCCAGCACAAGGTGCACCTGTGTAAAGATCATGCTGTTTAATCCGCTTCTTGATATGCCACACCTGTCAGGTAGATGGATTATCTTGCAAAGGAGAAAAGCTCATTAACAGGGATGTAAACAAATTTGTGCACAAAATTTGAGAGAAATAAGCTTTTTGTGTGTGGAAAATTTCTGGGATCTTTTATTTCAGCTCATGACACATGGGACTGACACTACATGTTGCGTTTATATTTTTGTTCTGTGAGATATGTATATACATATATATAAAATAATGAATCAATCCTTAGAAATTTTGGCATATGATTGGCTAAAACCTCATCACATGACCAAAAATAGATCCAACAAGCTCAATTGACTCCTCGGAGAATTCCATGCCACATTGCCAAAGTCAGACTGACAGTTCTATGCCAAAAAAAACCTTAACTTTCTTGACTGAAGCCTGCAGTTTTGGGCATTATAGTCCCCTGAACTATAGTTCCCTATCAAGTACAAAATGTAACCTCATGGGTATTTATCCCCTAAAGACCCTGTAACCTGAATAGATATAGCAAAGGCTGCTCATAAGTCTTTGTCATATGAAGATCGAGTTACTTATATCTGCTTATTCACTTGTGCAATTACACAAATTAAGGTGATTAATTGTCATCCTTTTAGTAATTGCTTTTTACACTCATTGTCCACCCAGCCCATTGTTTCACTAAGTCCAGCAGTGATGGCTTCCGTCGCCCCTTCCCTGGGATCGAACAACTTTAAGTCGGCTTCCTGTGCTCTCTCTCAGGCTGCTAGCTTCTACTGAAGTAAATAATTAAGTTTTTTTTAGTAATGAAAATTATATAAATTGAACGGTAATCGTGTTACTGTTTTGTGTTTCTCCTGTGTATTTTTCACAGAAACACGAATGAAGCAGTCCTGCATCTGACCGAGATACACACTTCTGGTTAAACTGTTCTTCTAGTTGCCACATTAGGTCCGCTTGCCGAATTATTATTGCAAAGGCTTACAGACCGCATCTCCTGCGAGTTCTGTGTAACTTTTTCAAAGTGCACGCTTGAGAAATGGCTATCACGCAGCTCTGTCGAGTGATCCACGTTCATCCTGATCAGACAAGGCTCCCCACCATACAAATGATTTACAGGTGCAAGGGTGTTTATTAATGATTATAAGGTCCAGAGCCTTATGGCAGAACCTGCAAACAATAACAATGATGGAAGTGGTACAGCGGCGTGTATCACTCCTGTTTTGTAAAATCCCACGGGTTTAACCCGCAACCAAAAATCCTGTCTTTTCTCACCTACACAAAACACCAACACAGACAGTTCCTTCAGTGAGTGAATTAAATGCTCGTGGTGCAAAGACAGTTTGTCTGAAATGAAAGTGAGTGTTGATGTCCGGGTTTAATGCTGGCCTGCGGCTACAGCTCCGGATCGTGCTAGTACTCTAAGACAAACAACACAAACAAACAGTGTTATAAGGCAGACGAACACTCAGAACAATCATGGTTTATTCACAAATTACAGGCTCCTTCTAGGTCGTTGCTAACCATCTACAAAGGAACAGATCACTGAAGCTACGCCCCCTATTTATACCCTCGCCCATGACCACTAGGTTAACGAGCGCATCTGCTCCTCCAATCCTCAGGTGCCACGCTGTCTACCGTCCGGGTCAGTGAGCTTGGGTTCCGTAGCTCCGCCCCCTTCCTAAATGGCTGACTTCCACCTACCCTACTGAATAAATTGTCTTGTCATTTGCTTAAGGTTACTGTGTTCCTTCTTTCTAGTGCCCTCACAGGTCGAGAAGGAGATCTAACACCAAATGTCATTCGATCTCTGTCACAGAGACCTACCTCACGGTCTTCCACATCATCCTCTGCCTCTCCTTCCCCTCCCCCTGCTTCATCTCCAAAGAAGCGGAGGAGAAAGAGCCATTGGTCTAATAAATCGGTGACTCTAAGCAGCTGGATAAGCTCTGGGCTGCGGTCTCTCAGCAGGGCGCCATGTTAGCTGTTACTGCGTGAGTGCACTGCTCCGCCTACTCACTCTGTTCCCATGGAGCAGAAGGGAGTAATAACTACAGACTGGCAGCGAGACAATCTGCTGTTTGTCGTCGCCTCTGAGGAGATGCCCGATCTGGAGTTTCCCTCTGAGGAGGTAGACTCAGACAGCGCAGCTCCAGTGGCTCATTTTTCCTTGTCAGCTGAGCTTATGCAGCTGATTAAAAGGGCCACTGAGACCTTGCAAGTCCTATGGCCTGCAGATGAGGCACGGAAGCAATCAATTTTTGAGGATAAACCTATTTCCTCTCAGGCATTCCCCCCAGTGCACCCAGATTTTCTTTTTGAGGTCCATTCATCCTGGGGTCACTTGGCTACACGAGGAGTTTGTATAGCCTGCATAATGCAGAGAAACTCAGAGTCCCAGACCCACACCACTGGATGAGCTGCAGTTGGTAAAGAAGAACCTGCTCCTTATTTCAAACTTGAACGGGCAGGTGGTGGACAGGAACCTTTCTTCCTTGTATCAGCTGTTGAATGCCCCCATTACACTGGGACATACTTTTGGCCCTGCGGTGGATGAGATGCTGCAGAACTCTCACCACATGCATGAGTCCACAAAAGAGCTGGTGCACTTGCTTCCCAAGCAGCCTCCCCCACTATGCAAACCAGAGGCAAACTGGCGACCAAGGCTTCAGCAGCCTCAGAGACTGACACAGCCAGCTCCTGCTAGGGCCAGAAGGGGTTTTCACAACCGACCCACGACTGCGCAAAAGGGGAATTTTAACTTCCGTCTCCAAGCGCAAAGGCAAAAGTCTCAGGCTCAACCACAAGCCAAGCAGTGGCCCTAGTACTTTTCTGCCACAGGTCCAGGGCCCCTTTTCAGGGAGTCACCTGGAGTATTGGTGTTTTTGCACCACAGACACCTGGGTGCTCACTAATGTACAGACCGGCTATTCTTTACAATTCAAACATGGTCCCCCTCCCTTTTGTGGTGTAACTACAACGTTAGTCACGGATCCACAAGACGTTGTGGTATTGTCTCAGTAGGTGACAGCCCTGCTACAAAATCAGGCTATTTGCACGGCACATCCTCTTCACCTGAAAGAAGGGTTCTCCTCCAAGTACTTCCTGGTGCCCAAGCAGGATGGTGGCCTTAGACCTATTCTCAGTCTGACAGGTCAACCTGTATCTGAGTCAGCAGAGCTTCAAGATGTTGATCATGCAACAGCTGTTGTAGTCAATAAGGCCAGCTGACTGGTTCACCACAGCAAACTTGAAAGATACATATTTTCACATCCCCATAAGATCAGGGCACAGGTGGTACCTACAGTTTGCTTTCCAAGGGACAGAGTACTTGGTTACCCGGACGACTGGCTCACTTGTGCTCAGTCTCCAGTGCAGGCAAAGGCCCACACGGAACTCGTCACTGACTACCTTCAACGGTTTGGCATGTCGGGGAATCATGCAAAGAGCCAGTTCACACTTTTGTGAGACAGTCTCCTATTTGGGAGAGCATTTGGACTCCAGATCCATGCTGTCTACCATGTTGCCCTATTCTTAATTTTCTTCTTTTGAACAACATAGGTGGTTGAGAATGACTAATTAAAGCCCATGCAAGTCAAGTTATGTTTGTTCACTAAGGCATCTTTACTGTATATTGGTTCTTTAAGGTGATTTTATTTGCTAAATTGAAGACATATCAACTTAAGAGGCGATCAAATAATTGAATCCCAGGGCACTTAATCTCTCTGTCAAAATCATCTTTTAGGTGCTGAAAATGTAATGCCCTTAATTAAACCAGCAACCACTTTATATTGTATTACAAATCTCTTTTTCCAAATTGTCTACCAGACCAATCATTTCCAGTTTGTTCAGCAGTGGAAGAGAGAGTTAGCTTATGGCCATACAATCAAGACTGAATATGCTGGACTGCCTTTTTATCTTCATTTTAAAATTAATGTTGCTATTTTTAACTAGTCAACTGAGGCTGAAGGAGGACAAATTTAGTTACTGTTTTGAATATGTTATGTAGCTTTAATAATGAAACAATATTGAGCCATCGGAAAAGGCAGTTTCTTCTGTTTTGAAGAAGTAGGCTGTAACTTCCTGCTCACAGCACCACCCAGCATGTACAGTAATTACTGAGAGGGTAAGAACAGGGACTGCCAAGAACAGGAATTCCTGGGGAAACATTAGAGCACAGGAAAAGAAACCCGAGACGGAGAGCTTGAGGCAGCACACTTAGACAAATACAGTATGGCCTCTCAGATATGCTATTATTCATTACACAGTGCACACAAAGGAGTTTTGTATTTTATGCTGCTGTGGTGGTCATAGCTGCTTGTCTTTGAAGAGTGTCTTCTTTTGGATATTTATATAAAACACATTTTTAAATTGTTGATAAAGCATGAGTATGTGCGAGCAGTTTTAATTGTTTATCGCTTTTCAATGTGCGTCTGGTTCATTTTTCAAAACAGATAAAGGACCCTATTACTGACTTACTTAATCCACAATATTTTCCATATTAAAAGTAAAAATTATAAATGATCCATAAACAGTCACATGGGTTTTTCAGAAATAAAAAAAAAGTTAATATCACAACATCTATGAAAAAGTCTTAAAATGACCTCTTGCATAACTAATTTTACCATTACATTGAAATATACGTTATTTCCGTATTTACCTGCTAACTGTAAAAACAGTAGATTGTATATTCACTGTGAAAGTCTGCCTCTCACAGCTATATACATACTATAATAAAAATGAATTTGTTTTACCAGGTCTTGTGATCCATAGCTACCTTAGTGAGGTAATTTCCTGTGAAAGAATGCATGAACATTGCATCAACATGCCACATCATTTATTAGCTGGTTAATCTAGACCTCTAATCTAGAACCACAGTCAGGCAGACTGGTTTCAAAGGTGGGAGGGAGTACAGCCCAGGCTACCTTAGGGAATTAAGCAAATAAACATGGTCTGTTTTCACATAATGCTACAATATAAACATACCAAGGAACCTTGTGGGATAAAATAGTCATAACAACAGAATGTTTGTAATTTACACTAAAACAATCTGATGAAAACCTATGTATAACTTTTTTCTAAAGATGATAACAGTAATAGTAACAATAATAATTGTGCTGTATATTTGAAGGAAAAAGTATTAAAGGAATCAAAAAGTTTGGCTTCAGGCAATGTGGGCTAACAGAAGAGCATGTTTGGTCCATAATATATACATATAAAAAAATGTCATCAACTTTCATTTAAAACAGGTTGCCTTTAAGCGTCCACGTGTAAAGCACCCTTAATTTATGTGGATGACAGTTTTTCAAAATAAAACTTTGACGAATCACACCCCACTTCAGAAAAAATGTAAGCACAGATTATTTAAAAAAAAAAAAGAAGCATTCTAAACACTGATACGCTGATGAATAGAGGTGCTGATGGAAACTGATCAATGCAAACTTTATTATGGATTTAGAAAACAGTAAAGTCAGCTCTTAGCAGGACAGAATGGATCAGCAGATAAAAAAAAAAAGATGCATTTGGGAATTCAGTTTGGCTTTATACATGCTGTCACTTCACGTAACTGCCCATTTTAAACATGTAAAATAAAAGAAAAAAAAAGCAAGCCATTAATACAATTACTGTACCATTAAAAATCTAAATTAAACTTTTTTTGCCAACATTCCAGTCTGTGTGTGTGCGCTTTCTGTCAAATTATAACTATACATATATATATATATATATATATATATATATATATATATATATATATATATATATATATATATATATATATACACACACACACACACACACACACACACACACACACACACACACAATATGTCATTGCAATTCTGACAGTTAGACTCATTATCTTCTAAGTTATTTGTAGAAGAATGTGCTCATTCTGTATGTCTTCTGTAGTGAAGACACGTTTCACAAGTTAAGGCTGTGCGAGTTGTACCAGCTAGGGGGACTCCCTTCTCTGTGATCTTTGACCTCAGTAATCTGCATAAAGGATGACAGGAATTCAACTATGTTGAAACCGTGGGTAAACTGTGTTGCAGCGAGCGTTGAAGTTAGACAGCACTGCTAAAGTACGGGGGAAAAAGAAGGTGAAATGAAATTTAGGATAACGTTCTCGAAACGGCTACATTACCAAAGATCTTCAGAGACTGCATGATTGTTGGTACATAGGCCCATGAAACGAGCAAGAAATGGGGCAGACGTCAGTCTCAACCTTGTCTCAGAATGCAAGTGGTAAGTAACATATCTCGTCCTCAAGAATGATCTCATTTATACACTGTATCTAGCAAGATACTATGTTAATACTTACTGTACGGCAAGAGTCTGGTGGGGGGAAATATTTTTAAAACATATTAAACTTGAGGTTAATACAGTAACTACAGTATAAAAGTCAGAGCGCTTTAAAAAAGCGTTGATGTGGAGGTTGGTTGACGTTCAAAATAAACGTACAAAATACGTGGTGATTCTTGTGTGTTTTTTTTCCTACCGGTAAGAGTACCGGCAATCGGTTGTATGGAGTGTTGTTACAGTAAGTTCTGTACATTTTATTTAAACGGCTATAAGATACCCCTGGAAACAGGACTACTTCAGTAAAGAGAAAGTACTCGAGTGCACTCTGGAAAATTAACAATGTTATATAATACAAACAAGCTTATTATTGTTTGTGGAAGCTGCCTGTATTTTTATTTATTTATTTATTTACCCCGGAGAGTGATATTGTTTATCATATTTTGTTAAGTTGGTAGCTAACAAATGTAATAAGTTACACAATTATAAGCATTTACAACCTGATACGCATTAGGAACTCGGAAATGGTAGCTTGTATTCACTTTCTGTTATGTCAGAAGTGTATATTTTCTTAGTTTCACTTGTCAGTGAAAGGAGTTTTCAAGTTCAGTTTCACAAAAGATGTCATTTCGATTTATGACGTTCCAAGGGTCTAAAATTCAGAAAAGATCAAGAATAAAAAGTAGCGTGTGGAATATGACCATATCTAAATCAGACTGTCACATTGTATTTAATTACAGTTATATTTTGGTTTGGTTGATGTTATTTATGGGTTTTATAGCTGATTAGTTAATGGGGAAAATAAAGTATGTTAAGCTAAAACTTCTTAAAGAATTATGTTAACAGGGTGCAACAAAGGTGCAGCACTGATAATGACATCTCAACATAGTCAGAATTCAAAATAATGTAAAGTATGTATGGTTTTCTTAGTTTACCATTATGGTATACCATTGTTGGAAATTATGCAAACTGTACCATTGTACCATCTAGCATTATTTGAGAATTATGGAAACCATAGCATTGTTGGACATTATGGTCGATTTTGCATTTTTTGTGTCCTGAGTGAAAGCCCTTCGGGAGTGGTCTGCCTGTTTTATGTGGTCCCATGTCTATCCCAGCTGGAAAACAGTTTGTGTACTGTCAGTAATACTGTCCTGTGCATGGATGTTTCATGACATAGAGCAATATGATTTTCCAAACAGTTTTGCGTTCAGTTATGCATTTCTCTACACAGCAACTTTGTGTGCAACATAGATTTCTACTCCCGTGTGACTTCACAAGGGATGTTTGAGAGGATAGTCACCACTGTGCAAAAAGGTTAAAGTAGTGTCTAGATAGAGTATAGTTTTCTTTGATTCTTTGGTATTGCATAAGAATCAATGAAAATATCAGGTGATTTCTGATTTCTTTTTTTTTAAATTTATTTTTGTTATTTTTTTTCTGTTTGCATCGTGAACTATAATAGAGCTTTAACATGTACTTGTAACCGCTTGCTGCAACTGGCAGGAACATGACTATTTCACTCTGATCTCACCACAAGGGAGAGACAGCTTGTGTGAAGCAACCTTTGGTGAATGTAAAAAATAAACTAGTAAACAGCCAACACCTTTTAGTGCAAAACTGACTACATGTCATTTTAGTTGGTCATACGTTACTCCTATAAAGTTTGTTAATTTAAAAAAAAAAAAAAAAAAAAAAAAAAAAAGAATGAATGAATGGTGCACAAAAACATCATCATGTATTTCCAAAGCAAAATATTGCAGTTGCATTCAAGCAAATTACCAGTATTAGTGGTCTGGTGTATTTCAAAACTAGTATGAACAGTCTTCCTTGACCACGCATATTCAGTTACTTTGCCCTTTTACATAAGATGGGGTACAAAGTGCAAGTTAGTTAGAAAAAGAACTGACGAGACAAACTCTGCATGGTTCTGATATGACTTTTGAGTCTGCAAAGTAGTTGAATTGGCCAGGTATCTCTCCAAAACATTGATCAATCATTACCTTCATTCTTTCAACCAAAGTTACGGAGTCTGAATTAGCAGTAAAGTCTGTCCTACAGAATGGGCCATAGTCCTCATAAAGCATCAGCTATTCACAGGTCGAGGCAACACGCATATATTGGTGGATTAGATGGGGGAAAGATTGATAATTTGGACTGAAAGGAGAGTGATTTTGATAGTTTTGGGTTTACCAGTTTATTCTTAACGTGAAGATCTTACCAACAATAGGTGGCATCTACATTAGTGCAAAACCTGCCTAAAACTGTTTTCAAATAATATTGATGAATTAGATGTAGTACGGGACTACATGACCCTCCTTGTTTACTTCTATAAAAATTCTTTCGTGTCTGAAGAACCACAGAAAACTTGAAGCCTACAACTGAGTAGAAAGTTGGTCCAGCTTTCACCTACTCCCCAGATGGAGAAATTAACCAGCATTGTATTGAGCCAAGGCTTTCAATGTCAGATTGTACTTTCTAGGTTACTTTTTAATGAAAAGCTACATGCAATGTTATATTTTGTTTTTGTAAATTATTATTTTGTTACTTCTGTAGCAATGAGGAAACCTTTTTTGTTTCTGTTCGACTTTGTTGTAACGGGGATATCGTTGCCCCTAATTTATCATATGTATAATATTTGGTATTGCTGGATACTGAAAGTGGAAGAGTTAGGAGTCCTGCCTCCTCAATAATTCGACACAGTAAAGCTGCCGACTTTGTGGCCTATACTTTAATAGAGTATATTCCACATTTTTTTTTTTTTTTTTTTTTATTACAGAACATCTGAGTGTGTACATGGTAAAGCAGGGTAGGGCTATCACATGGTGAAAGGGTTTTCATATCAAAATAAAAAGTATAGTTAGATTTCCCCTTCTATGTTGAAGATTTAATCTAAATTAATTTGCCATTACAGTAACAGTTTCTACCTGTGCATAAAAACGTTACAAAATACCTGGATGTGAGCTGTGCGGCGCCGACAAGAAGAGGTCCGAGGCAGTGTGAACTTGAGACTGTAAAAACCATCCCTTAATTTACTCTTAAAACATCTAATGAATCACTTGCAGTTTCTGATTGCTGTAGTCAATGTATACAAATGAGGCTAACGTGTGTTAAAAGCAATTTTTCAGATTGTGAAAAAGTCACTATTTTAAATGAAGTGATGTCGCATGGCAGTCAAACATGAAATAAAGGTTTGATGAATCAAAAACAGTCAGATAACTGTTGGAAACAATCCTTAGTAAGTAATTTTGGGTCTGGCACTTTGATAGAGGCTTGTGTAATTAGACAAATGGTAGCCACAGTCGGCTATAAAAATGTTGGTACTGTCTGCGGTAAAACTGAAGTAAATGCTATATGCAGATTTGTCAGAAACAGGTTTGTTACAAATTACTACTGAAACGGTAAAGCTCGTGAATACCAAAACCACAAAGCTTAAATTGAGTTAAAATATTTTTTTATACTGTAATGTACGTTTTCCGGTAACAACTCAAATTAACAATCCATTCAGCTAAACGTTGCCTAATTAGTAAAAAAAAAAAAAAAAAAAAAACTGTCTTGTTAAAATGTGTATGCAAACGATAGTAAGCACAGCAAATAAATGAATTTGCGCTCTCATCTGATTTATTTCTTGTGTATATTGTGCAGCCTATAGTAGTAAATACATTTATTTAGGTCCAAAGTCAAGATTAACCGTGCCTGTCCCAGTTGGTCGAGGACCTTGTCAACTCAGGGCATGGGATATGCATCAGACTTGGAGATGGCATTGACCTTTCTAAAATCCACACAGAACCAAGTAGAGCTGTCTTTTGTAGCCACCATCGTGATTGGACTGCACCACTCGCTTCGGGAAGGCTCAATGACTCCAAGCTCCAGCATATCCCTCACCTCCTGGCCAACTGCACCCCTGCTGCTTTCTGGAATCCAGAATCTCTCTCTGACTGTGACACCTGGTAGAGTAATAGTAGCATGTTTAATAACATTAGTCCTACCGGGAAATTTAGAAAAAAACCATCGCCAAACTGTTTCACCAACTTGAAGAGCTCACGCTCATGATCAGGAAGTAACTCTTCCCCCATCGGAATATTAACTGTAGTGGGTGGATTAATAGTGGGACCAAAATCCTCTTCTAAGCTGTTATTAGCTATAAACAGGGCCTCCCATTCTTTCCAGGGTTTTAGCAAATTAATCTAATAAATTTCAGTTTTATTTTGGCAAACGGGTTGTCTAATTTCACAGATTATATTATGAATTGCCCGTATCACCTCATGTGGTCCCTGCCACCAAGCCTACATTGGAATCTAAACTGTATGAAATAACAACAGTACCTTATCTCCTGGCTGAAAAGTCAGAATCCGTGCTTGTTTATTGTACTGTTATTCTTGGCGATGCTGAGTCTGTTTTAAATTCAACGGTATTGACTCTGGATAGCTTGTCGCATAGTCCACTACTACTAAAATATGCGTATATCCACTCAATGGGCCCACTATATCCATAGCAATGTGTTCAAAGGGAATATTTATCAGGGGCAGTGGGACCAGCGGGGCTGGGCGAACCCACCGCGGTGCTACTTGCTGGCATTCCGGACATGCAGCTACATACCTTGTCACCTCACTATATACTCCTGCCCTATAAAATTGCACCAGTATTCATTCCCGAGTCTTTTTGCTACTTGGATGTCCTGAACAAGGGATATTGTGAGCCAACCACATGATCTCACTTCAAATAGACTGGGGAATGATATACCCTATACAGCAACTGCGTGAAATACAGTGTGTTGAGGGTGTGTGTGGCCGACTGCCATCTACTTCCTTCCCCTCGAGACCGAACCTGCCCCCAGATGTTAGCCAGTTTAGGGTCATTTTTTTTGTTCCCACATTAGATGAACATCTCGGTCCCAGAGTTTCGGTATATCAAGTGGGGCTATTGTAGCTTCATCACTAGGGGTCACTGTAACCCAGCCAGGCAGGTCCCACTGAATCCCAATCCCCTTTCCCTGGCGTTGGAGACATTAAGGTCTCCTACCAAACTCGTGTCTCATTGATGCTCCCTCCCATCGTTCCACCCTTTGCTTCTGTTTTGTTTTCTTGGGGTTCCCATGGTCTTACCTGAGACTGGCTTTCACATTTTATTTAGCTCTATTTCAAAATGTGGCCATTCTCAACCCAAAATAACTGGATGCGGCAGCCTTCTTGCCACAGCCACGATTACATGGCGGGTATGACGGCCTACCATCACATTTATTTAGTGAAGAGGTAGTCCTGTTTATCTCCATGGATACAGGCTATTACCACTAACCCACGTGACCACCAAGAGAGCTTCCAGATGTGAAGTACCCCTTAACACAGGGTGGTTCCCCTCCCCTGTCTCTGGCATTTAGCCAATGGTAAAGCGACCTGTTAGTCGGTGTTGGTATTTTTACGTACTTATGCTTGTGGTGTGGTGTACAAAAGGACTGTCCAGGCAATGTTCCCAATGCAAATCATCCATATTTATTTAAACTACTAACAAATAATAAACAGTTGCCCCTATACCAACACTGGTATAGGGCAGGGGTTGGCAACCTCGGCATAACCTGGGGCTGCTGTAGCGGCCCACAAAACAGCTTCTGGGCTGCCATCCACAAAACTGAACAATTTTTAACTCAATTGTCAGGTTGTAGTACACCTTACAGAAACACACTGGGCGAAGCATAGAGTACAATTATACTGTATTTATTTTAAAAAATGGAAATCTTTGAACTAACTATTACTGCTATACCGCCGCTATCGTCTTTTCAGTCAACAATCTTAAATAACACTGAAATCGCAGTGTGAAACCACACAATCCAAACAGTGCTTATCTTTGCAACAGCAAAGATAACTGTTTAAATGGGTTTCATTTACATTTACTAGCTGCCCAGTACTGTTTCTCAAAGAAGAAAAAAACTCCAACGAAAAATAAGTGCGCAAATAGTATTTGAAGGTACGTGGATTCCCACTAAAAGCAGTCATAACACACAAATGCAGGTTTAATCTATTCCCATTTAACATTACATGCAGTTATTAAACTGTATATTTTGCTTCCATCAAGGGGGGGAAAAAAAAAACATTTCTCAAATTAAAATTTATTTAATTTGGCCAGCTTCACCGCTGTCATTCCGCTGGCTCAGCACTTCGCATACAGTTACTGCATAAGCATTGACTACGTATTTCCACGTGATGTTGGCTGTGTGTCTTGGAACTGTTGCGTAACAACCATGAACAAGTGTGAGAAAATCACTCCAGCAACAACACAGAAGCTGGCTGTGCAAGTGCCAAGGCAGCGGATCTAATTTAATGTTTTTTTAAATGTAATACATTGATAAAGAAACTCAGAGGAGCCGCCACCAAACCTCAAATGATACGCCATTGGCCCGCGGGCCGCCACTTGCTGACCCCTGGTATAGGGGAAGCCAATAAGGTGGGTCGCAGTCCCAAATGAAAAACACTCCAAAACTACAATCCTCTGAGCACGAAACTGTGATCTGTAGGTCCAGGGGACGTGGTGCTCGTGTTCCTGCTGTGCTTGTGCCGTGAAGGATTGTTCTCAGGGTTTAGTGCTGGCTCTGTAGCTACAGCTCCTGGGTCTCTCACTCCTCCTCTAAAACATAAACAAACACAAAAAAAGAAAAAACCGAGCTCTGGTGCATTAAAACATTAACGTAAGGGGCTGTGCTCGCACAACTGCATCCCCTTTGTACCATCAAATCTAATTGCAATTAGCCCGTTGCTGTGGTCTATCCAATTGCAGCTTGACCTGTGTCTGATCGCAATGGAGTTGTTTAGAGTACTTGCAGCTACACACTTTCCCCAAGATGGCCGGCTTCCGGTTTTCACCTACCGTCGGGTCCACCAGTTGAGGGGAACACATACAACAAGCCTTGCACAGCGCCTTGTCTGGTTGGGAGGGAGAATTACAGTTCCAATACCTTTGCTCGTTATCACAAACCTGTATATATGTTTATTTGAACAAAAAAATGAGGGGGTGTCACAAAGACGGCTGTAGTGGGTGACGTCAGAGCATAAACAGGAACCAACACAGAAGAGACACAGAGAGGTGGTGTTTGGTGAAGCTGAGCGCTTGGTTGTGCTCAGCATATAATGATTAAACAAACAGCAAATAAAAGGTTGAAAGACAAACAAAACACAGGACACGGCACTTGAGGCCAAAATAAGTAGACAAACAACGTACTAACACTGAACAGACAGACAAACACGGTGAGTTAACTTAATTTACGTTTTTACTTTCTCCTCTCTACACCTGTTCTCCACTCACCGAACACACGACCCCGAGTGAGTGAAAAGATGCTACTATAGCGAGACTCGATTGCTAATCAATCATTCAGTTGGAGTCTCGGTACAACTGCACGTGATTTAATAAGTGCAATTACATTTTATTTGCACATGAAGTACTGTGCAATCCTCGTGCCTAAATACAGACATTTTAAATATAATCCATATTATATCCCATGTACCAGTGACTATACACCAACATTAACACACAACATACAACCCCGAAATACACACGGGTGGGGCAACATTGCCACAGGGGGCAACACCCCATTTTGTGTGGGCACGCATAAAATACATTTGAATTATTGTCATGTCAGATGAGTGGACCAGTGTGAACAGCAGACTTCTAAACGTGTGCCATGTGTATTTCACCCTCGGAACGGATAACAGGAAAGTGACATTTCCATGATATACTTTCTTAAAACCAGCATACACAGGAACATCTTGTATGTAAACCGGTTCAACACAGGCATGCCGTTGTCATGTGGAATATGACAATCGGACTCTTGCTGCTGTAATTGTAACTAAAGCACCTGAAGACACTTCAGATCTGTCATAATGTTTATAGACATCACTTGCAGGAAACCTACGAATTATATTGCAACAGTTCAGAAACCCAAATGTCCAGCACAGTTGTGTGAATCATATTTTCAGTCTTCCACTAACACAGTAGTTCAGTCTACAAATAAAGGTGAGAGTAAACCTATGTACAGTACTCCAGAAATTAAGTTTAGCGTTTTACTGGCATTATAATAGCTAGGATAAAATATAATAAAGGCACGCTGACTGACTGGATGTTCTAAAACAGGTTCACTACTGTGTTTACAGCTGGTAGTATGATATTTAATGGTATTGACTCGTACATGTTCACGCGAATCACTGCAAAACTGTAAGAATACTATCGCACCTTTCTGTTATAGATAATCCGATTTCTTTTAGCTGTCTTGCTGAAACAATGCTTTTTTTAATTCGTTGGTGCAGCCGCCATGTTGAGTTTCAGCAGAGACATGAGTGAGTCATACGATGAATAAACCCGCAAAAAAAAAAAAAAAAATGGACATGGTATGTCTTCTTTAATTTTTATACACTTAAATGCGTATTTTCGACTAATGTGCTAATTACATTTTTAACCGTTTCAAAGTGCTTTATGTGATTTCTGAAATGGTCATTTTTTAAAAGGGAAAAAAATCAAAAACCGTCAAAGTGTGAGTATTGTGATTTTTATTTATGTTTACCGGATTATTTGTACTTCTAAATAATGAAGGAGGATTGTGCTTCAGTGGTTTTAGTATTCAATTATAAAAACTGTAAAGTTCATGAGCAGCACTCTTTATAGAGGCAGAATCACCGAAATGCCTGCTTCGCCCACCCTGTACCGGTAGATTCGCTGGTGCCCGAGCGAGCTGTGCACTAACGTGACTAATTTTTACAGAGGGAAATCAGAGAGTCTCGATTTGAGGTTGATAGCTTTGATAATAACTTGCAGAAGTTAATAAACTGAGCGAGCATTTTAGCCTTAGAGGGAACACTGGTAAGGAATGAAAAAATGAAACACTGTTGTGGAAGCTGATTCACATGGGTACTTCAAGAAATGGCTTGATGAGGTTCATGCTTTGATTTATAAACAACCAAATGAGCAAATTGGGCAAAATGGACCTCCTCTTGTTTGTAACATTTCTTATGTTCTTAAAAAATCACATATAACATAACACCTCCATGAATATATACTTTTAAAATCTTTTAGAAAGTAAAACAAGTAAGCACAGTATAATGCTAAACTAGACTAGCCTGTGATTCATGTACACTAAAACCATTTTTTTTAATGAATACAGTAATGTGTTGCATTAGGGTTTTCCTAATTTTAACACTGTGTTTAATTTACAATTTTAAAGTGTTAGATATTTTGAAAATTGCCACTTCCAAATAATTGAATAAAATTAGTTCAGTGGATTAAAAAAAAAAAAAAGAGAAATTCTGGCAAAGAACTGCTTTACTAAAAATGCTGCTAATGTATGCAATTTAATAGTGAAACATTCAAAGTTAAGCATGATATTTAAATGCTACGTTTCTAAAACAAACAAGCCACTAATGTAGATGCCTTCCTTTTACGTGCTATTAGAACAGAATTCTGTTTAAGCGTATTCAAGCCAAATGCCTCCGTCAAAACAACACCCCAATGCACCATAAATAAGAACGTACCTCATTTTACTAGTGAGAGGAGGCCATTTGGCCCATCATGCTCGTTTTGGTTAAAAATCGTACAAAGAAAGAAAATTGGACAAACGACAACCACTCTGCTAACAGTGAGATGATGAGAAATTCTTGTTGTTTTTTTATTTTTATATATATGTAATGTATGTAGAATTGATAAACATACCATGTCAATATATTTAAAATATTCAAACTGTACAGAAAAGTAAAAGATTATCTGTATATTTTGATCTAAAATTACAGTGAGATGGAGTCTTTTTTGTAACTGCAATTTTTACGCAAGAAACTTGTCAAATGTCAACTTGGTGACACAGATTTGTATGATAAACTGTGACCAAGTTGACATGGCTTGTGACTAGGGCGGCAATCTACTTTATTATTAGTATTATTATTAGTATTATTATTAGTAGTAGTAGTAGTCCCATTTAAATGCCTAATAGGCTACTTCACCTCCAGCGTCATTTGCGATGACTGGAGAAAAAAATTCAGATTAGCATCCTCTTAAAAGAGGAATTAGTAGTAGTAGTTTTAGTTGTAGTAGTGGTAGTAGTATTTTTTTTTCTCTCCATATATCCTTGTGTGTTTAGTCAAGCTTGACAAAGCCGGTTCTTCGCATCCTTTCTGAAGCACTGCCGGCACATGTTCAGACCATATTTACGGATCAGACTGTGCCTGTTTGAGCATGCTTGGCAGGAGCAAGAACCCTGGCCGTATTTTCTTGGGTGACTCCAGTAGAGTTGCTGATGCCCCATCTTGTCTCTATCGCTCGTAGTAGTCGTAGTAGTAGAATTAGTGTTATTATTATTATTATTATTATTATTATTATTATTATTATTATTATTATTACGTAGGCATCCGTACAAGCAGATGCCTTTATCCAAGGCGACTTACAAGTTCATAATTTTTTTAAATTATATTTATTTATTCATTTATTTTTTGTTAGATGGGGTTTAAACGTGTCATCTTTTGTTTTCTGTAGGTATGGTGCAATTTTGTAGGCATGCAAACTGAAGGACACACCTCCAAAAATTGTATAATACATTAATCACCGTTTTATTAAATTATGAAAGTTATTATCCTATAATTTACACTTTTGTGTTTGCATGCAAAGCAAAAAGTTATTTTAATACATCTATTTTTTTAAATGGCAATGCCTAAGAATTAAATCTGTAGAGCAGAAAAGACTTGAAGACAGAGAACGGCAACGAAAAAGAAGAGCAAAAATCAAAGCTGACCCAATCAGAAAAGCAGCATATGATGCAACAAACAGACAACTTGGGCATAACGGTGTGGGAGAAGGAAAGATAAAGAAGCCTGATCTAAGCGAGAGTTTTGGAAACTGAAACAGCAAGATTGAAGGAGAATGCGGAAACAAAACAAATTACTTATATCACCACTGGAAAGCCCAGAAAATGTTCATGAGCAAAAACAAATACCACTGATATGTATTTTAGTTTGTATACAACTATAAGTTGCCCTGGGTAAGGGTGCCTGCCAAGAAATAAATAAATAATAACTAAATAAATATTGCAAAACACTACGCCAGATTCTTTGACTGCTGATCACGACAAAAAATCTCAGGAGACAAAATGAGAAAGAGAAATAATATATACAATATTTGGAAGGCAAACTGAGAAAAGAAACTGCCAAAAAAAGAGAAGTACAGAAAAAGATACAAACGACTACAAACCCAATGTGAGAATGTCAACTCTCCAACATCATCAACTACAAAGTTGTTGAGAGGAAGTAAAGTAAAGAATCCACAAGTTGTAAGAACTCTTATTTACCATAAGGCTCTTACTAAAGAGTTGAAGATGGCTGGACTTCAGAAAATTAAGATACAAGGAAAAATCTTGAAAAAGTATGAAGTGATTAAAAAAAGCTCAAGAAATTGGATGAATAAAGTTATGAGATCCAATTGCAAAACTACATCCAAAACTAGACTAAAGCTGCTGGAAAATGATGTTAGTCTTTCCGGAACAAAACTGAACAATCACCACCTACAGAAATGACACCACAGCAAAGAAAAAGGACAAACAACCGCACATGATATTGTAGGAAACACTAATCAATCTTCATATGCAGTTCTTACAAAGCAATCCAATAAGCATTAAAGTCATTCTACACCTTCAGACAGCATTCAACATGAAAATGCATTATTAATGTGCAATGTCCTACTAGAAAATGGAGTACTTTGCCCGAAAATATAAGACTCTTTTAGTCTTTTATATGTTTTTTTTTTCCCACTAAAACCCAGTCAGAAATTGACTGAAGATGTGTTAAAGAGATTACACAATCCGATGATCAAGTACTAATGCACATTGACTTTTCAGAAAGTTGGAACTGCAAGTACCACAACGAAGTACAAACAATGCACTTTGGACAACATTTAGTGAACTTGCACACAGGTGTGCATTACATTAAGGAAAAGACTAGCACATTTTGCACAGTAAGCGGGTCAATGCGTCAAGATGCTGCAGCGATATGGGTATACAGTCTACCTTTACTTAGAAACATCAGAGATGAATGTCCTGAGTATAAGAAGATAAATTTTTGGTCTAATGGCCGAAGCAGGCAATACAAAAACAAAACCAACATTCACCTTTTTTTAGAATTAACATTTTAACTTGGGTTTACTTCAGTGTCATGGAACTTGTTTTCTTCAGGGCATGGGAAAGGAGTCCCAGATGACGTGGGTGGAACGGTTAAAAGAAATGCAGACAGGCTTGTTAAGCAGGGAAAACACATTTTGTCACCACAAGAGTTTTGTGAGAAGGCTGGCACCCATCTGCAGTCTGTGGTCTTACATTTCATTGAAGAAGAAAGAGTAGGAATCTCTGAACTTCCTGATCTGGAAGCAATACCTGGAACAATAAAGATGCACCAAATGGTTTGCTCTCAAGGAACCTCTGGGCCTACCAGAGCACACAGAATCTTGGCTTGCATTTCCAGGCAACACTGTGCAAGTGCTTCAGTCCCCAGGTGTGTTATATCACAAAAAGATCAGAATTGAAGGCTCACAAAGTTCAAGGAAAAGGAAAAGGCCTTCAAGATCAAGAAATCTACACAAAACGGTATTAAAACTGTTCTAAAGATCATTGGTAGAAAAATATATTGTTTTTGTAAAATCAAACAAAGACCATTGTATTGTACACGTCTCTGTTTAATTGTGTACATTTCTAGGAAGAAAGTAGAAACAATATTATCATTTTTTTGTATCATTTAACAAGATCAGATAGATTTCTTGAGGGACCACAGTGTTTATCTTGTTGCCATATCGACACAAATTTGGTAGGAGCTTGGCAACTGACACCAAAATCATGACATCAGTGTATGTCAATTTCAATGTATTGTCTAGTTTTAGGTCCCAAAATGTTCTACTGCCTCTATAGTAGAACATTTTGGGACCTAAAACTAGACATTACATTGAAATTGAGAAAAGAAATCAAATTTACTGACCTATCACATTACATACACATAAAATACGGCTTAACAAAAAATCCAAAGACTATAAACACATTGATAAAATTTGACACGCGGTACAGTTGTAATGACATATGTTGGTAAGTTATATTTTTGCAACTTCTAGCAAATACACTGTAATGACAAAATATTCAAGCATCAATGAACTCCCTTTTGAACAGGTTCTAGCGCATTCCTGTTTTATGTGTTATCTTTGCTGTGTTTTTGTAAGTAATATGCACTGCGATTCACTTCCCTAAACTAAAAGAATGGAAGAAATTACTAAAAGTAAACTTAGGCAAAGAGATCGGAGTGGCGATGTGAAAGATCTTTGAATAAATAGGTGGCATTTCCTCCTTTTTGTTTTTCACTTTAAAACACTTTTGACATTTTGACTGACCATCTTCAACCAGATTGCTATTGTAATCTGGCTGAAATCCAAAATAGTTCCACATCAAACTTCTCTCTGGAATGCTGCAGTTAATTTTCCCAGAGCACACAGGGTAATGGGTCACTTCCGCTAAGCGGAAATGAGTAAGCTTAGTTCATGTTGTTTTTTTTTTTAAAGCACGCAAATTAGAGTTTTGTTTTAAAAACGGCAAAAAATAAAATGTGGTATCCAAAAAACCCCAATACTTCAATATTTTTATTATCGAAAGATTTTGGTGTCATGATATACCGCGGAACACTAGTAGCCCCTATGACCCTTAGAGTACCCCTAGGAGTATGTGTAAATATAGTTAGTATGAATATAATAAATATTCATTTTGTTTAATCAAACCTTGCAAAAATGCCAACATTACAGTTGTTGATGCTGTTTAATGGTCATTAGTTTACCTACGCTGCATTGCTTACAAACTAAAAACAAAAGAAAGAAAGTACACATCTAAAACAGTAAATTCAGTTTTTAACAGGATAGAATTGATTCAGTTGCACATAAAAAATTGGTTGTGGGAATTCAGTTGCACTTTTTACATGCCATCATTTCAGTAGCCTCCAGTACCTTGCACACCCCACCCCCCACCCCATCTGCATCAAAAGGTAACGGACACATTAAACGCGTGCTGACTGAAGTCAGAATAAGAAATACAACACTGACTTACTGGTTTTTCATAGAACACTAGTTATGACAAATGTGCATAACGTATATAGTATGACTTCAAACTTCCACCCCGATTTACATAGCAAGGTCTGTGCCACTGCCATTTTAAGACTGTATAAACTGTTGTGCTTTCGATTATCGTTGGACTTCAGTGCATTGTTAAGTTCAATGCTCTGAGTTTTCATTTTTCCACCTTCCATGCACATACAGTTGAGGTTGAGGTGATGCATCGTCTCGATTGTCAAGCCTGTGCATAGTTTTTGTGTAAAGGGTTTAAGTAAAGGAAAGCTTCTTTTTTTTTTTTTTTTTTTTTTTTTAATTTAATTTGGAATGTTGAATTATTTTTTGCATTAAACGCAGAGCTTCTGTGCTCCCCTCAGGTCTGACTCGCTGAATCTGCATGCAATTGAGCTCACCTTTTCCTTCTTCTCAGTTCTCAATAAAAGCACTGGAGGCCTCATCTATGGTCTCAAAACCATGATTTTTGAGAATGCAGGATTTTGCATACACGCGACCTCTGGAGACAAAATCTGCATTTATTAAGAAATATCATAAAATCAGTCAGCCCCTTAGACTGGCTCATCTCTATACTTCCAATATGGCTAAATCACAGAATATACCTTCTCCATGCAGAACAAAAGCTGCAAATAAGGTTTGTTTTCTTTACAATAAAATAGTTTGGACAAAGATTGTCAAAACTAACAAAGTCTTTACAGTGTGAACAGCAGATAACAAAATAGTTTTGAATACAGCAACGTGTATTGTCTCTTCAGTGGCTTCAAAGTAGATGTTATTATTTCAGCAATGGCATCAGAGTAGATGTTTCTCTGAGCACTCTGGCATCAAAGATGTATTGCTATATATACCAGCTTTACAACCACATTTCAGTCTTATGTGCAGAAAATCATGCAACAGTACACCCAAAACCATAACTACCCCTTTTCTCCTATCTCGGCTCTTTCAAAAAGAAACACCTTTGAATTGCTTCACTTTGCTCCCCCCATGTCTCCTTGGTATCTTCTTTACTATTTCCTGGCAGTCAGCCAAGAATGCATTGCCTATCTCTCCCATCTGTATTTTACAAGCTGAAGGGTAGGTTTAATTAAGTGTTGTACCTGTCAATAGCCGCAAACCAGTTGTAAACGAGTGGGAAGTCTTTGGTGAAATGTACTAAAAAGCGCAATGCTATTTGACTTTTTAGGGAATGCTTTGTGGGAGCAGCTTTTTAAAAACATTTTTTAAACAGTCGCAGTTGTTGCTGGCATTTCCCAGTGCCTTTTCATGCATTGCCAGTTTTGGAGACAAACAGTGAAATACCTATTTTTTCCTAGAACCATGGGGCAATAGACTACACACATGTGCCGCTAACCCCTACAGCTCATTCTGAGCATCTGTAGGAATAGGAAAAACACCTGTTCTATTAATATGTAGTTGGTTTGTAATTGTGCACAATTTAGCACTGCATCTCTGACTAACTTAAATAAATCTGGATAGTATTTGGTTTATAGGCTACTCATGGTAATACAAATTAGTGGTATAATGCAAAATGTGTTGCTAGTCTCTTGAAATTCGTAACGAGAATTGACTGTCCTTGTGAGCATCAGAACTTGTCGATGCGGCACCATGATCTATGTAGTTACATATTTACATATAAAGTTAATATTAAGTGAGAGTAAACCACTTTCACATAACATACTTGGCTCTGAACCAATAAAGTATGACTGGAGAATGTTACTTGTTTATTACATATATTTTTGTATTTCAAGAAGCGCAAATTAATTCAAATACAGCGTTTCGTAACAGCAAAGTGTTATTTTGTGTCTTACTCGTGTGCTGGAATTAACCATTTAAAGATCTGCCGCCCCTCCCGCATCCGCAATAACAATGGATAACACACTGTTGAAGGTTGGGAGTACGGGTTCTGATTTTAACGTTTAATGGTAAATGTCTGAAAAATGACTCGGAGATGAGCTTTTTTTTTTTCCGGCTGTCACTGCATCACCAAAACTACTGTAGACATTGGGGGGGGGGGGGGAATTACTTTGGAGGAAATGTAAAACACAACACATAGATATGAGAAAGGATATGTATTTGTTTTATTGAAAATAAACAGTAAACAGAACAAACTACTGAAAGGGTTATAAAAAAATCAGTGTTTGTGGTTTGGACAGCAGGCTAGACTATATTTTGAAGTTTTGGAGGGTGAAAAAATTTGCTTTTAAAGTTAATTGATTTGTTCCCTTTTCAAGTATGAAATGTAACCATTACCAAATGTGTATTTACCAGGTAAAGAAACCTGAATAGATATACCAAAGGTGTGTGCCAGTGCCTGTGATGCACTTATGGGATGTGTAACCCACTTGGCAGTTTTTTTTACAGTACTGTACTGTACCCAGTTGCTGGCTGTAGCAAACTGAGGCAGCAACTGTATATTTTTACTGTACGTGCCTTGCTATTTGCATAATGCTTGGGTTTTATCCCTGTGATACATCCAAGGTCAGCCTGCCTGTGGACAAGCAGATGCTCTTCCTGCCTGAGGTAGGAGCATGCAAAGGAGGTACTGGTTCAAGGAATTCTGTGCACATTTCCAAGCTTAGGCTGGAGAAATGTCTCTCTCTACATCCCTCACTCCTGCACAGCGCTCTCCCCCATCACTCTCATAGGCTGTTCCCAAGGGAGAGCCACACACCTGGGAATGGAGAAGCTATGGGCAGCAGTTTTCCACTAAGGAACTGCCTATTCAACCAATGCGTTCACCACACGTGTGTTCATAGTAAATCCTCAATCTTGTAACACGTCAATTAAATATTTTTATAAGAGAACTAATCAACCTAGATAAACTCTAAGTTATCAATTTATAGAATTGTTCTTACACAGGCTTCCTCCACTCCTGTCAGAGCATTGTACGTTTCAATGTGGAACAACAAATCAACAACAAATCACTGTTTCTAACCAAACATACCTGTCCTTTTGTTCAGTTTTTCGTGTACAACCTCCTTTGGTATCCCTCTTTTAGATCGAATAGTCCCAGTGATGTTTGTATTTTGAGTCTGTAAGAACGTTGCATGCTTCGTAGCCATATACTAATTGTCAACAATAATAAGTTGTCCTTGATTTAGTACAGGATCTGCCAAATACACAACAATCCTTTCAGATGTGCTGAGTTCACTTGCTTCTGGATAGAGACGTCAAATGTATTCTTGCCGATTTTTTTTAAAACATTTTTTTTATATATATTTAGAAATTCCATCTTTTGATCACATGCAAAACAGTTTGATTCCAAATGGAGATCTTTTCGTTTTTATGTATTGCTGAGAATGAAGTCGTCCTTTTCCACAGTACAAGCGCCTCATCAATGGTGATGTGCTGCCCCGAGTCGACCAATAGCATTGATCTCTCTCTGTTATCATAGAAAGAAATGTCTCCAGCCTTGTAAGCGGACAGTCCTTTTGAACGTCATCAGAGTCGGATCATCTCAAAAACTTCATAATACTGAGAAAGCGTTTCCTGCTCATTATTTCTTTACAGAAGACAGGGGGACCCTGCATCAACATGTTTTGTGACCAGTGCATAGCCATACGCGGGAACTGGTTTACACCCATCAAAAACACAAGAGCAAAAAAAAAAAAAAAAACATATGTCACATTTGGTAAAACATTGCAATTTCAATCCAAACACCTTTCCATTTTTATTTTGGTTTTCTTCAGTGCTCTCATGCCTCTTTGTTGGTGCATGTACATAGGAATGTGATTATCTTCTCAGTTAAAAAAAGCCTGAAAGCACTGAAGTGAAGCACTCCAACTTGCAAGTTCCACGGTGGAGTGTACATCATCATGCATGGGTACAAATTCAAATGATGGAGGACTGGCATCTGCATATGGGTCAGTATCACCCAGACCCCTGCTGCTGTTGGTTCAACTTCTTCTTCTTCGTCATCATCATCATTGCTAAATGATAACTCGGCATCAATGTCGCTGCTTTCATAATCCTCTGAACACATCTCAAACTCCTCATCGCTTCCGTTCTCAGAAACTATGTACACTGCCATATTGTTTCTTTCTAATCAAATACCAATATAAAATAAAGGTAAACAAGCAAAACTGCAAAAATAATTTTATACACACACACACACTTTTAGACTGTTGTTTCGTGCGGTATCTCCAACTCTTCTCAATGTCTTCACAGATAGATAGGGAATTCTGCACGGAATGCAATTGGGTAGTAGTCACCTGATGATTTTGATCTCTCCTTCCCAACTTAAACACGTATCACATTACTAACACTGCCTTAGGGCATGTATGCAAATGAAACAGATTGGGGGAAAAAAAAAAAACATACAATAGATGGCAAGCCTTGACTTACACAGGTTTGGCATGGTACAGCAAGTGCTTTTTCATTTGACATACATGCGTATGTCCTGGAGCTGAAGTGGTTAAGTATTAACAGGTTATAAAACAGGACTGTTATTTGTGAATGAATTGCTATCGGTGCCAAAAATGTTCTTTTTAAGCAACATTCATGTTCCTTTAGGCGGAGCATTTACAATGGGAAAAATCTGTTTAACCACAAGGTTGTTGTCTTAGCTGAAGTGTTCTATTTGGAGGTGTTCCTAGACACAGACTATAAACTCCAGAAAAGAACTGGAAATGGTTACTAACTAACTACTGAGTGGCAGCAAATTCCTACATTTCTATTGGAGGATTGTAACATGCTTGTGAGATTTAAAACAAGATTACAAGAAACATAGGACAGTTTGATTTACCCACTTGTGGAATTTTAAACAGAATTGCAAATTGTGGTGAAATGTTAAAAAAAAAATGCCTAAACACACAAAAACTCCAGAAGAATATGCCATTTGTCCATAAGGATTTTGTTGCAGAAGACAGCAAAGGAAAGAAGGTTCTGAACTGAAGTGTGCAAATACTGTCGTAGTTACTACTGTGAAACCGTATAATAAAAACCAAAAACAGAATATATATTTATATTAACATTAACATAAGATGTGAACAGGTATTTACATATGAAAAGCAATAACTTGCTTTAACCCTTTGCAGTCCATTTATTCAGTGCCTGTCAGGCGTGTCAGGTCATTTTTATTTTCATAGTAGTGCATACTGATAAATCCTCTCCTGATAACTCATTTTATCACCAAACTCCTCAGTAATGCGATCCAAGTCATTATTTTACTACTATAACATCTCAAAAAGCTCTGCTAATGTCTGTGACATTCTTTGAGCGCTGAAAAAAAATAATCCCATGATATCATGATATGGAAATTATTACTGATATCAAAGTATCGATACTGGTGCCCATCGCCATTAAATACCAACTGTGAAGGGGAGACACATTACCCATTGGTTCAATAGCTGCATAGAAATCTTGCTCCTCTCTTCCCCTCTTTGCTCTATTACACACTTTAAAGGGGGGGGAAAGCAAAATAAAAAACCTTAGTCACCGAGGCCTATATGGATAAAAAACACCAATTCTCCCAATTCTGGAGGATATGTATATGAAGTCTGATCCCAAACTCTGCTCAATTACACAAGGAGCTATCATCCTTCACACTCTAACTTAAAGAAATAAAGGCTGATCTTTCCCTTGATCGATCATCAGTAGATGACAACAAGAAAGTGGTCTCCCTCTGCAACTCCAGAGTAGACTGCCTAGAAGCCAAAATGGCTGATTTGGAGGACAGGAACAGTTGAACAACCTTCGTCTCATGGGCCTGCCTGAGGATTCGGAAGGTGAGAGCACCATCACTTTTTTAAACAAGTGCCTTCTGCTGTGGTTTCCATCCTTGGCGAACAAGAAGATAGAGGTTATGAGTTCACACCGCTTTTATGCTGATAAATATGCTGAACGATACGCCTTGTACGCTAATCGCCAACCTATGGCGCTGTTCAGACCTTCCGATAAATTGCAGTCGACCAGAAAGGCCCCTCCTCACCACTTCGACAAAGCTCTCAGATTCTATCCGGACTTATACTGCCCAGCGTAGATGCTCATTTGCCTAACCTTTCACTTTGGCCCACTCCCAGTAACATTATTCACGGCTCACAGACACATATGTTCCATTCTCCGTCTGACGCACAGGCTTTCTTGGACTCAATGGACATCCACGGCTCGTCCCAGTCCCAGAATCCACATAATCGAGCTCCTCCTGCTGACGAGATGGAATTTAACAAAACAATGCAACGGTCTTCTCAGCGGCAATTGGATTTGTAGTGATTTCTGCTCCATCAGATGGTCCAGTCTTTACATCTACCGTCTAACTTTGACATTGGGGATCCATTTTCCTGGGACAGGTTATTGTGTGGGCGTTGTCTGTGAGACTTGTATTAGGAGCTGCCTCCAACAGTAGACCACACCGGTGGGGGGGCACTGTGATGATCCTTCCAAAGTGCTCTGTTTTGGGATTTCTGGGGGTGGGAGGGTTATGGGAATGGTGAAACTGGTGGCTACCTCAGTGTCTATTTCTGCAACAGATCTGGGATGGATGAAATTGAATCTCGGGGGTGCCTATGTGTCCCTGAATGAATGTTAAAATAGTTTTCGATTCCCATGACCAGTCCTTCTGTCCTGTCCTGGAATGTCAGAGGTCTAAATTCACCTGCCAAATGCACAGCCTGCCTAGATCGTTTGCGCAGAAAGAAAATCGATCTCTCCATGATGCAGGAATCTCATCTTAAACAACAAGATATACCTAGGTTTCTTTATTTCTTTGACCAATCTTTTTCTAGAATTGCCAGATTTTAGTTCTTGGTGCTGACATGAAGCTGTCATGAACTACTGTGTAGACAGGTCTACGTCACAAGAAGGGAGCTCGCAACGTTTAGCTTCCTCTCCACTGAAGGAACTCGTCTCCGGCACAGGGGTTGTTGATATCTGCTGTGTGGTTTAATTTTTTTTTCGAGACATAAGTCATTCTCTAGGATTGATTTTATTTTTGCAACACAGTCTCTCTTTTCTGAAGTAGACTTTACCCATAAGCCTCTCCGACCACCATTCGAACCTATGTAGAGTAATTTTAACTGACACACTGAACCTAGATGGCGCTTCAGTACTACATTGTAGGAATACTATTTTTGTGACATTGTATTATTTTATTGTATTGTACTAATGAAAAAACATTTGATCGTGAAAAAAAAATACCAACTGTGAAAAAATACATTTGCCAACTTTAAGAACATAAGAAAGTTTACAAAAGAGAGGAGACCATTTGGCCCATCTTTAACTTAGGACAGGGTCCTTATTACTGTATTGATAAAGCATATTGAAAATGCCTTGGTTCAATAACAGTGTAGTTTTAAAAGTATTCAGTTGCCTGAACAAATGATAAATTGAAAATATTTCATACAAACCACACCACAACGTAAACTATTTAACCTCCTTATACTCTGGACAAAAATCCCAGCTGTTTTAGTCTAAATAAAAGCACCAATGTTGTTAAAATGCCAATAGCTCCGGCGTCTATTTTGAGACTCGTCGTTTATTATGCAAGATCAGTAACATGTGCAGGTACTTCAGATGCAATCATGAAAAAGCTGCCTGCACACACCTTACAGAAACAACATAAGTAAATTACAACATTCCAGCAACGTCATTAAATGTTGTGTCAGTGTGTAATAACAGTTGGTATTGTACGCCGCCAAGTATAAACGAAAGTGTATATTGGTAAACAAGGATATGCAAAACATTGGAAAATGGACAAGCAGTTGAACAAATCTGTTTTGCAAACCTTAATTGCATCTACCACTATTTTAATAATAATAATAAATAATAATAATAATAATAATAAAAACAGTAAAATCCACTAAAGACAGCCCTGTAAATATAGGAACACAAGCATGTATTAAGGTAGGCTTGCAGCACAATAAAAAACAAACATTTAAAATTAATAAAAAGTTATTAAGTATCATCTTTATTAACACATATATTTATTGTTCACCCTCAAACTGTGTATATTGGTAAGCATGGACAAGCGATGAAAAATTAACCAGCAACAAATCTTCACTGCAAAACAACCACTTGAAATACTGTGTTTATACCAAAAATAAGTTCATGCTGTTGGCCCACAACACACTCAAAAATGCTTCAAACTATTTTTAAAAATTAAATCAATACAAGTACCAGTTTTCATAAAATCAAAGCAAAAGTGACTAGTCTGTTTTTATAACTTGTACATTAATAAGTAAGACCGCTGGAAAAGGTGCAAAATACGAACCTTCATTGCAAGACTTAAATGCAAGAAATACTGTTAATACAAAAAAAAAAAACACTCACAAATACACTAAACAGCCCTGTTAATATCAGAAAACAAGTCTGTATTTTTCTTACTTTCAGCACGCTCAAAAAAGCTTCATAAGTGGTTTTAAAATGAATAATTATGCATTATGTGTACCTTTTAGAATAACTTAAATTCAGTTTTCTTATCATTCATCCTGAGCCTCAGGGTCTCTTTATTGCTGCTGAAAAACAAATTGGTAAGCTCGCTGTACAGCCATGTGTGTGTATTGGCTGGAGCATTCAGTATGACATGCATTATTATTCATAACAATAATATCATATGCAATACAGATTGAGATACAAATGGTTTACTAAACTTAGGTGGAGCAGCACAAATGCAACACTACTGTCTCTACCTCTTTGTCCTGGAACAATGTTTTCCTGAGTGCATATGGTGCAATTATAATGAAGCCAGATGCAATACACATGCTAAAGAATTATTCAATTGTCATTTCATATTTTTCCTATGACTTTTCTTTGACTTGTGACAGTTTTGCTTTTATGCTTAAATGTGCATGCTGCAATAGGAAATCTCAATCACTGGTATTAGCATCATTTCATTAAATAGCCGTGGGCTACACCAGTT
Organism: Polyodon spathula; assembly: GCF_017654505.1. Classification (NCBI taxonomy): domain Eukaryota; kingdom Metazoa; phylum Chordata; class Actinopteri; order Acipenseriformes; family Polyodontidae; genus Polyodon; species Polyodon spathula. The sequence goes on along the minus strand of NC_054538.1, from coordinate 51,504,039 downwards.
AGTAAATCAGTCTGATAGTCAATCAGTATTTTTTATTAGTGATGTAATGTTGCGTACATGTGACATTACGGTATTCTTATGTTTAATATGCAGATGTGCACCCCTGCTGTGAATTTGTATTTAGAATAACACTGATACATGTGAATTTACCTGTCAATATATTTTGAGTGTATGTGTGCAGGCATCAAGCTCTTTTGACAAAAAATCAGATTTTTTTTTTTTTTTTTTGATGAATCTCATTCTCATCGAGACCAAGATTCGCTCAAGTCTCTCAACAAGAGGTCTTTCTGTACGTCTGAGGATACACTTTAAGAGAGACTTTTCAGTGGCTTGCAAGTACAAATCTGAGTTTAATAAAAAACCTGAAAGATGAATAATGTTGCAATGTCACATTGTTTATATACTGATTTTATCAAAAAAAAAGAGCCTGAAATGGTGCTTGCTCAATGTGGGTTCAGTATAATCGTAAATTTAAAAAAACTACTCGCTTCTAAATCTTTTGTAGTCATTTTTGTATTACTTTAGTATAAATACATGTTAATTTGGAATCATATGTTGTTTTTTTTCTGACTTTATGTGAACGAAAAGACACACATTTGCCCGTTTTCCCATTGGAAATAGTGATATTTTGAAATATCACTGTCCTGGTCACAAAAGCAAAGTTTGTGGGGAATAGCCATTTTCTGTACTTTTGAGGCATAAGCAATTAGGAAATAACACTTACTACCCAGGAACAAAAAATAAAATAAAAAAAATTGTTACACGGTGTAATTCAAGACATAAATAGACAGCACTGCCAGGGCGATCTTATTTTCATAAGCGAAAATAATTCAGTGTTTTCACCAACTTTTTCTGAACTTACTTGCTGTTCTGTGGTAGCATTTTGATTGGTGAAAAGTAAATCAAGGCGAGAAAGGCAGTGCAGCCCAAGACGTCTGAGGGTTTTTTTGTTTCGAACCTGTGTAAGTTTCCCATGGCACTCAATCTGACAGGCTGCGTGCTATGCCCTTCACACATAGACACTGAAAACTTTTTCTTGATCGGTTATCCAGCAAAATATTTTCTACACATATTTAAATATTATTTTACTTTATTGTAAATTGATCAGAAAAAAAAAACATGTAAACATTTGCTAAAAAAAAAAAAAAAACTTGAATGACAGCATATATTAAATAATAGACCAATCGAAAACAGAAGTTGTGGTGATTGTTGCGGTGACATAATTTGTGGTGGTGCAAATTCGCACCACTGGCACAAAACTGCTGGTATTCAAAGTGTTAAGTGTACTAAAACATACCCGTCACTGTGGTGTATAAGTATGTGAAATTTACCTGCCACAGACCAAATTAAGCCGCATTTGGTGGGTGGGTGTTAATTTCGATCTCTGGGCTCAGCTCCCCACTACCACCCCTGCGCTGGCTCGGGAGCTGTGAAGACGAACACACGCTGTCCTCCGAAGCGTGTGCCGTCAGCCAACCACTTCTTTTCATTCTGCAGGTCCACCATGCAGCCAACCCAGAGCTACAGCGTCGGAGGACAATGCAGCTCTGGGAAGCTTAAAGGCAAGCCCGCAGGCTCCCGGCCAGTCATTTAACGTTTTAGCCTCTCAAAGTGCTCAACAAAGAAAACATGCCGCTTCAGCTCTCTGATTGGTTAAATGTTGTGTCAAGACGTAACACAGCTGTCATGTGGTTCCAAGATTTTTTTAAACCTGACTGAATACGCTAACCTCTCCAAAAATGTACACTATGGAATAGTAGGGATATTGCTATATCCCTGGCAACACTGTATGTAGCACATATTTTATGGTCATTCCAACAGTTAGGAATATTCAATGCTGTGCGCTACATTTATTAGGAGCAAAAAGGCTGGACAGCCAGATTACATGTTTTTTTCCCTGAACAGTGAAATCAAGCAGTAGAATGAGCACAGATTAGAAAGCAGTACATTTACGTGAATGCTAGATGGAGATTTTAAAATGTTTTAAATTTTTTAAATAATGCTGGCTAAAAAAAAGAAGTCTGTAATTTTGACAAAACAAAGGTGCTTCATGATGTGTAACAGTTATTTACTTAGTATTTTTTTCACATTAGAAAGCTGTTTCAGTTAATGGAGGCTGAAGGCGATGCTTGGTATTGCATGAAAGGGAGCCGTAATATTAATTTATAAACACCTGTAATAAAAGAAAACAGGTAGAGGGTAAAAATACACACTACGTGTGTGTGGACCACCTGGAGTTTACTCACGGACCACAAGTGGGAACCTCTGATAAAGATAGATAGTAATTAAACCATATGTTATGTGTTTTTTTTTTTTTTTTTTTAATGTTAACCTATATGTGGGGTTCAAGGGGCGGAGCTAGGCACCAACAACCTATCATCTCCTGTTATCAATTAAATCTACCTTATTTAAACAGTCACCTCTACCTAGCTGTCTTGTGTTTTTTCGTTTGGCATAAACCTAAGCGATTTCAAGACCCATCAACTTTCGTATACCTCAATAATGGAATACTTATAGCAGTCATCATCGGATTCAGAGGATTCCCAGGATTTTCTGTCATTACGAGATCATTCTCCTCCAGCTTCAATCCAGGGTCCACCCAGTCTCCGTTTTTTCTGCCCTTCTGGTATTTGTTACATCTGATCAGGCTCCCGATCAGGCTCTCGTCCAGGTTCCAGTTCAAATGTTGCCTACCGTTCCTGCCACTCAAACATCGAATCTGCATGGTCCAAGCGACTTCGGCCTCAGGACGCCCCTCCGGATCGATTGTTTTGGAAGGACTGGCCCATGAATAAATTGATAAAAACCCTCCTTAAAAACGGTAATGCGATTCCAGCAGTGATAGAGAGTCTCCTTTTATTCTCTATTCTCTATTGCAATTCAGTCTCAGCAGAACCAGTCTTTCCTCCGAAAAACATAATCAGCCGCGCCCAGCCATTCAGCGTCCTAAAACAGACAGCAGGCAGTCTATTCCGGATCAAATCACCCCCACAACTAGCACCGCTAACCAGCAGCCAGCCATTGAAATCCAACATTCGCAAATATTTAACGAGATAAAAAATCATTTATGCAGGCTTTTGCTAATACTCTATCTTCGGTCAGTTCTCAACTGTTGGATATATACTGCAAATACTGCAGTGCCGCCTACAGCTTCTTCCAGTCCAGCCCTAATTTCAGCCAGCGAAGCAGATCCTCCAATATACAACCTCGCTACTGCCTTGCATACGGATCCTCCTCTCCAACTGCAGCTAGACAGCCCACTATATCTCCGCAAATCAGACGTAACATTCTCGAAGGTAAGGACATTAATCTTGTTTTACTATTAATGACGACTTCGGAATTCTTGGACCATAGAGTAGCGGATTGCGGAGATTTGGCAGTAACTCTAAAATCCAGAGATCCCAAACTGCTTAAAAATCTTACATTAGGGGAATTTGTCCTTGCTTTCTCCATATCCAGAGATGTGTTATGCTCGGTATTTCCTAACCGCAGAGCTGAATTGGACTCATACGAATACTACATCGTGGAGCTGTCTGTCAGATACGGAGGGACTATGTTTTTGAGTATCATAAAGCATTCTCTGCAAAAGCAGCAGTGATATTGGCAGCAGATAATCACATCATCAGTTGGGCACAGCGTTCTTTGGTCTAAGAGCTAACGGATGTGGGGTCGGTGCTTCAACAGCTCACTCAACATCCCTCTGCCCTAAAGCTGCAATTACATCAACTTCTAAAGCACCCTGTTTCGCCGCTAATTCATACAGGTCTTCAGTACCTAATCCTATACATTCTTCAGCTCCCCTCGATCAATCCACAAGGAAAGACAAATACGGGCGCAGTATTAGATTTTCAGGAGGAAGACAAATCTGCAACAATTTCAATACTGGCTTCTGTTCGAATAGGCAATGCAATCTTATCCACATGTGCAACAATTGCGGAGACGCTCACGCTAATACAATCTGTCCTTTTAAAACGCAAGTGATTTTCCCCAGTGCTCACAGTCTTTACTCCTGTAAACATCCAGCATTATCAAGTAAATGACAGAATCATCCCGACAGTAATTTAATTACCTGATCGACGGATTAGTGAAATCTTTATTCAGCGATTCAAGAACCACAATTAGTGCAATCTCTCATCGAAAATTGTAAAAGGATTTATAGTCGGTCCATTTTAGCTCCTCCTTTTCCAGTATATAGAATTAGTCCTATCGGCATTGCCACGATTAAAATGTCAGGGGGGGAAAAAAAAAAGCGTCTCATTATTGATTTATCAGCAACACAGGGGTCAAGCACCAGCAGCATTAACTCATTAATTCCCCAAGATCAATTTTCCCTGCATTGCATCACTATTGCAGACACAACACATTCAATTAAATTAGTAGGTCATGGTTCCTGGTTAGCAAAAGCAGATATATCAGACGCATTTAAAGTAATGCCAATCCATCCGTCTCTCCGTCACTTGTTTGGTATATGCTGGGAAGGGAAGTTTTATTTTGCCACCCAATTGACTTTCGGCTGCCGCAGCAGCCCGAAGATATCTGATACCCTGTCAGAAGCATTATGCTGGATTCTTCTTAATGTCTATCATATCCCATTCTTGCTCCACTTGCTGGATGATTTTAGTAATTTCTCCTCCTTCAGATGCACCAGCAGAAGCGATTTCCAATCTTAAAAGCTTATTTTCTGAAGTTGGCGTTCCGCTTTCAGAAGCGAAATCAATCGGTCCCCTTCGTTCTTTGGAATTCCTTGGAATCATTCTAGATACAGAAAAATTTGAAGCTAGCCTGCTTGAGTCTAAACTTAACCATATTCGTTTGCTCATTTGAGGATTTTCACATCGGTAAGCAATTAAAAAACGGGCACTGCTTTCATTGCTGGGTTACTTTAAATTTGCAATACGTATCATTCCACAGGGGAGGACGTTTATATCTCGACTGCTAGAGCTGGCATCAACAGCAAAAAATCAGGACTCCAATATAAATATCTCCTCAGAAGCTAGGAAAGACATTAAAATGTGATTTGCGCTTATTCAGCACTGGAACGGTCTCTCTCTGTTTTACGATGATTTCATTTCAGCTCCACACGATATGGCTTTATTTACTGATGCCTCATCTCTGGGATTCGGAGGTCTATTTAACAATCAATGGTTTTGCAGTACATGGCCTGAGGAAATCGAAAACATATCTCCTCATCTAAAATCCACAGCTCTGCTAGAGATATACACAATAGTAGCAGCTGCCCAGCTATGGGATCATCTCCGGTCTAAGAAATCAGTAATATTTTACTGTGATAATTCAACTACAGTGCATATTATAAATAAAGGACGTTCCTCTTCCCCTCTTATCATGCAATTGCTGCGGATAATTTCCAAATTCCACAGTTTGCTGCCCACAGCTCTGCAATATCCAGCAGCAATGCCACAGTTCAATCAGCTGATTTTCAACTAAATCCAACTATTAATAAACTTCTTAATTCAGCTCAAGATTACTTTTGTTTACAAAGCAGGATTAATCCTATTCCATTCAACCAGGACTGGATCATGGCGTTCATAGTGCATGCAAAGGACTCTCTGCATCTTGCACCAGCTACAATCAGACTATATTTGTCAGGAATTCAGCATCAATTTTGTTTGATGTCCATCAATTCCCCAACTCTTATCAATTCCAGCGGTTCGTCTCCTTTTACAAGGAATTTCTAAATGCTCTCCGGCTCCTTCTTCTGCTCGCCTGCCTATTTCTATAGGCATTCTCAGTAACTTGATTTCAATTCTGCGCCATGGCTGTTTTTCTCCATTTGATGATTTAACTATGGAAGTCATATGTCTATCTGCATTTTTCGGGTTTTTGAGATGTTCTGAATATACAGTACCTTCTATTGCCAGCTATCCTACCCTCGGTATCCGCTGCAGTGACCTCAAGCTCATCCCAGATTCTCATTTCATCTTATTTCTTCCCATTTCAAAAACAGATCAACTGCAGCATGGACAATGTATTCAGCTTTCTAAGATCAACTCTCCTCTGTGTCTCTTCACTTCCATGTTGAAGTATATTGCAGAACGCAAAGCCATTTTTCCTCCGACCCTTTGTTTATCAATTCAAGCCAGTCCATTGTATCAAGGCATTGGTTTTCAACACACCTTTCCACCGTGGGGTCCAGAGCAGGTCTTCCTTCGCAATTCTACACTCCTCATTCATTTAGAATAGGGGCAGCTACTTCAGCTGCAAAAGCCAACATTAACCAGCATTTAATTAAATATGGGGCACTGGACTTCATCAGTAGTTGAAACATATTCGTTCTTCATCATCTGAAATATCCTCTGCACATCAGTCCGTTGCTAGTATGTCCAGAGTGGGGATGACCTTTCTGCCTAAGCCACCGAAGATTTCCCCCTAAGAAATAAAATTAAAAGAAAGTTTTTTTTTTTCTTTCCACTGTGCAGAGGGTCTTCACATAGTCATTAGGGTACAATATACTAACCCCTTTGTCACGTTAAGTGTTTGTTTTCTTTCGTCTAAATGTTTTCTTTTCTTCTTTCTTATGCATTGACGGTTCTCTTTTCTTCTTCACCTTGCGTCAGCGGGGAGCCGGGGGTCCATCTTTTGGGGGGTTAGTGATTCCACTTTCTCCAACCCTTTGTTAAGCTCTGCTTCATTTACCTGATAGAGGAGGGTTCTCCATGAGTCAGAGGGGACCCCCGGCCAAACCCTTCCATCTGCATGTATGTTTCTTCAGAGACGGTGCCCCTCTTGGTATATCGGGTCACCTCAAAGACGGTGGCCCCCCTCCTGTTTGTCGGGTCTCCTCAGCGACGGAACCCCCCTACTGTATATGTTGGGTCAGGAAGAGCCGGAACCTCTTGTGTTAACACCACCAATTCATGTTTTTCTTTCCGGTTCGCGAGCCTCTTTGTATGTCGGGTAACCTCAGAGACGGTGCCCCTTTCGTATGTCGGGTCACCTCAAAGACGGTGGCCCCCCTCCTGTTGATCGTGTCTATCGATCAAGTAAATGTTGGGCCTTGAAGAGGCGGAACCCCTCTCTCCATGTGTATATGTTTACTAACTCTGTCAATGAACACTATCAGGGGCCATAGCTCCGCCCCGTGAACTGTAAATTAAAGGTTATGTATTTAATCACATACAGATCAATGCAATTTAAAGCAACCATATATCATAAATAACAAAAGCAAGAAAAGTATCAACATTAAATACCAATTAAAAAAATCCTCAGATATATTGTCTACTGTATATGTACTGTATATTTTTGTAAAAAAAAATTATATTTTGTATATACATTTTTTAAGATCGTGATTCAGAGAGAAAAAAAATTGCATATAGCCATGGAAATAAAATTTTTATTAATTAATAATATTATTAATTAGTCATTTAGCAGATACTTTTGTCCAAAGCGACTTACAAATCAGACTAGGAGGTGAACTATGCATCAAAACTGCTGCTACAGAGTCACTTACAACAGGACATCCAAAGGACAGAGCACAAGGAGGTTAAGTGACTTGCTCAGAGTCACACAATGAGTGGTGGAGCTGGGATTGAACTGGGAACCTGCTGATAACAAGCCCCTTTCTTTAACCACTGGGCATTGGAACCCACATTTACTGGTTTCTAACTGGATAACAGTTAACTGGTGTGTAGACAACAATCACTCGACTTGAATTTACAGTGAAGGGACCATTTAAATTGCAAGCATTTTATTAAGTCCTTGACCCAACATCACCAGCTGTAGAAAAGGAAAACAGCTATTTGTAACCAGGATAAGTCTACTTTATAAACTGCTGGTATTTCCAACAGTGCTTTGTTCAATGTCTTGCTGAGGTGGCAAGCCTGATAAATAAATGGAAATACTGATATACTCTGAGGAAGTAGAATATCATTTTCAGGAAAAGGCATCGCTGATAAGAAAACAGTGTATATGTTTGTAACAGTTTTTAACCTTCACTACTTTTGATCTTTCCAGATATTAGAATATCGCAATCAAAACCAGGCATGATGATGGCTAATTTCACAGACCCTAATTGGTACTGTTCTTGGACCACCTTACCTAAGGTAGTCAAAGACGAATGCCAATTTCAGTCTGTGAAACAAGCCATAAATATATTTTATGACTTAAACTTTTAATGCATATTTATGTTCAGTATGGTTTATTATGTGTTTTGGTTAGAAAATTCTAATGATACTATAGAAATGTGTACATTTTATTAGCAGTGTTCTAAATTCAAACTACATGATTTGAATGTCATTTTTTTTAATATACTTTTTTGAGGACCAAACCATATTGTAACAATACAGGCAGTAGGTGTTGCACTGCCAAGCAATATTATAATGCTGACAGAACATTGGAACCTCCATGTTAATTCTCCAAACTATAAAAAAACTCTATACTACATGATGTATGCATTCCTCATAGCTCAGTGGTCACACATGGCTGCTTCTAGCAGCATGCTTCAAGTGTTCTTGCTGATTAGTGTTGGGAGACGCAAAACTACACTTCCTACTGTGGTTCAGTCAGCTTCCCCGAAGTGCTTCCCCTAAATGCATCCTGTTTTGTTCTTTCTGTGTGTGTGTTTCATTGTTGCTATTCTCATTGTAGCATTTAAGTAAATAAACATGAATGTTTTCCCTTTCTACAGGGAATTGAATGTACAATGTTTGTTTTAAATATAAAATGGTATCTTTTCAACACATTTTAATGTGTTATTTTTACAGCTACTGGTAGAATGATTTGGGGAATTGGTTTGCTTTTGTAACCTAACCTCAAATTAGTTTTACCACAACTTAATTCTAACTAGTCACTATTACACTGCATAATTGATATTCAACCCAGGAAGATTCAAATAATACACCAAAGTGTGGACGTCTCAGTCTTTAGTACTGGACAAATCAACAACCTAAACTGCAATTGGGCTACGTAGATGGAAGACTTTTTGCTTTCAAAAGCAGCTTGATTTCTTGATTTCTTTATTATTGATGTAGTCTTTCCTTAGCCTTTTTTTAATTGAAAGGCAATGCTACTTTTGTCCAAGCACGGGGCTTGCTTGCATATAAGTTGTGGACTGATAATGTTTTAGTAACAGTAATTTATATCTTGTCACGTATTGTCCTGTTGCATTTCCATATACCTAAACCTATAAAATCGGAACCCTGCTTACATGTAATTATTTACGGTCCAGATTCCCATATTCATCAGTTAAGTTCAAGTTATGATGGCTAACGAGGTGCAGGTGTGTTGGACCTCTTTAAAGTACAACATACTGCCAGTAGCTCTTACCTAATAAATACACTGCCACCCTGTTGAGTCATTTTTAAAGAAAATAAATATCAAACATTTAGAAATGTTGAAATATATATTAAACTTAAACTCCCAGAAGCAGTTTACCTGTGTCAGATGTGTTCCTTAAACGGGAAGTGCAGCATGAAAAAGTGCGCAAAAGATATGCGACCAGTTATGTTGTTTATAAATACTGTGAAAAATACAATTAAAAATCTATTTTAACATAATTTGTACCTGTGTACGAAAGTCTAATCTGAGATCTATGAAACAATGCTACTGGAGACTTTGTTACTTTTAAGTTTTCAAGGTCACTGTATGCCAAATCCCATAGTAGTAAGAGACAATGGGAAGATGTGCTTGCAAAGATACTGGCTGCTGATTGCTGTTCCTGCTCTTTGTTTTAGTTGACGGGTTGGAGAAGATATCACTTGCTAACTCTGATGTGGTAATCCCAGGATCTCAGACACCTCCACTCAAAAGAAAAGGCAAGCTTTCTTCATTGGGAAACATTTTTAAGCCTTGGAAATGGAGAAAGAAGAAAACGAGTGAAAAGTTTCAAGAAACCTCAGCAGGTACCTGTATTTTTATATTTTAATCTTTGGAGGTGTATTTTAAGATTTAACGTTAACTGTAGGGGTAAGTTAAATTAGAACAGCTAGAAGTATTTTAATTATGTATCGCTTTTAACAAAAAGCGGAATATAAGGTTCCCAATATAAATAAATGTACTTCAAACAAAGATTAAAGTTTAACTTGATAATATACAGTGATCATCTAAACGTTTTCTTCAAAAAAAGTTTTCTTTTAAAATCATCTGTTTACTTAATAATGTCAGTTTTGCAATCCTGTTTTTTCAGACTGCTGCACTTCATTAGTCCTGCCACCAGATGGCAAAAGAGGGCCAAAAATAAATTGAACAAAACAGCAGATAATGCTGGGGACTTAGACAAGAGCGGATTGTGTTAGAGTAGGGGTGTCAAACGTTTCGTTTGGCGGGCCTGATCCGATACCCTAGGAACTTGGCGCGAGCCAGGTAACCATTATAAAAATACAAAGACGAGCCCAAAACCCAAAACCTTTGCATGAGCAACACAAATTGTCATGTTGCTGTGATTGCTGTCAATCGTCGACCACGTAGCTGGTTTGAGTAGACGACACCAATGATACCAGAACAATGTTCTGTAGTGACAAATGTCATTGTGTCTTTATCCGTGAAGAGAAAGGTGGAACATTAGTACTGTGTTTCAAGAGAAATGGGGAATTTTGTATTTGTTTGAGGGCATGAATGGAAAGCAGCTTAATTTGTAAGCAATATGTGTCTGTTGTGAAATAATACAACATTAAAAGACACTGAAGCAAACTATGGCAAGAAATATGATACATATAAAGGAACGGTACCTGAAGATAAATACTCTGAAATAGGACCGTCATTGAAAAAGCAGCAATTGGTGTTAACTAATGCTTGTAGCATAAGTGATGCTGCTGTTAAGGCAAGCCTGATTGCTCACAAAATAGCTGTTTCTTCAAAACCATTTTCTGATGGAGAGTTTTTGAAGAAATGATGCTGAAAGAGTGTCTTGAGAAACAGGCATCTTTCTCCGTCATGAATATCAACAAATCAAAATGTTATTCTCAACTTCACTCGATACTCAAGATATCCTCAGCCCAGTTATTTGATCCAGATGTTGATGCGCTGGTTCAAGCAAAGGTTCCAGGTATCAGGAGCAGGAGTAGCAGTCACTAATGTTCTTTGTCTTTTATCTCTTTGCCCAGTGCTCAATAAAAAAAAAGATCAGTATCTATTTATATTTTGCAATTTTTTTTTTTTTTTGTTGTGCTGGGACGAACATGAATTTTTATGTTTTGGATATTCATTTAAGATTTAGATATTTGTTTGGTTATTCGTTTTAAAAACGTTATCAAAGCCATTATATTAGCACTGTATTAAAGTTGAAAAAAATTCCAGAATTAAGAAGGGCCTTACTTTACGTTAAATCGTGTGTGTATTTCAAGTAAAAACATTATTATTGTTATTTTTTTTTTTATTTAAATAATCACTGCCCTTGTGTCTTGGCAACAAACAAAGTGGTCATAGAGGCGTTTTCATAAAGTAATAACATTGGTTTTTAACTTGAACAAACACTTCAAATAAAACACACGTTAAAGACGGCGTTGTACAATATTTACTCACTGTTTTTAGGACTGCATCATGAAAAGAAAATTAAAACGTTGATTAATATACGAGTTTTGCAAGTATGACCTGTCTCATAATATTGCAGACAGAAACGCAGCAGCAGCGAGGGAAAGCGAGCAGCAACTCCAGCAGAGTAAATCTCACTGCCGGCTTCCGCGACAGTATATGTAAACTCTCTCACAGATAAAACTATTTCTGACGGATACAGACATTTGTCTTTGAATACATGTGAAAAAACATTAGTTCTTTTATGTTTGCCCAGCACTTTTTTTTTTTTTTTTTTTTTTTTTTTTTTTTGTTTTCTAAAGTTATTTTTTTATTTTTAAGGCGCCCGGCCTACTGTAGCCGCGAGGACCCTGCTTTGACCGGTCACCCGGCATACGAACTGTGGGGCCGTCTCGCAACGATTTGACGTGTAAAGAGCGTTAACAATACGAGAAAGCAGTTTGGAGTTACCCTGCTCTTTCGTAAAGTGTGCATGAGCAACACTGTGCCACACTATTTTTAAATATATCAATATCAATATCGGATGTTTTACAAATTGCTTACAAGTATGAACACCCCACAATATACACAGCCTTTTTTAAGCACACAGGGAGATGATCAGTCCAGCAATAATCTCAACTGATCTGCACTGTCCTTATTATAATGTTCATGTAAATATTATGGATGTCACTTGATTAAAAAAATGTTATCGGTTAATTTATGGGTATTACCGTAAAAAATTGCTGTATAGTTCGCACTGGTGTAAAAGTCGCTCCATCCTTTTAAGGTGTCAGTTTTAGCAAAAAGCCTTTTTTGTGTTTCATTTTTACAATTTATTTTCTTCCTACTTGTGTAACAGCGATAAATAATGAAGGATTATATACACAGGTTTAGTTCCAAAATAACCCTTATTTGCAATATTTTATTTCATTAATAATTTGAGTGTTTTTGTTTGTAGTTAAAACTACTCAGTTTTTCAAAATGTCTAAATTGGTTCAAGTACATTTTAAGTGCAATATCAAAGTCTAGATATAATACTGTCACAGAGCTGTGAATTCCAGTAGTAACAGAGTAAACCACTGACAAATGGTACTTGAATGGATTTAAAAATAAATAATTAACAGAGCGTAAAATCAAGTTCTACATCCAACATCGTAGCTCTGTTAACCTGTTTTATTTTAGCTCATCCCAAACATTTCAAGGACACATCTCCTTTGCTTTACTGAACATTTCTTTCCGAAACCATACTTAGGCAATAGTTCCAGCTACATTGGCTTTTACAGATCTCTTGTATTGATTCAAATTTAAAAGAAAAGTGTTAAACAGTGCTGCTTGCATCAATTAAAAAGCAAAAAATAAATAAACCTAAACTATGCACCATCGAATAACCAGTAAACAACTACATCTTCTTGTAGCATACAGTGCAGTAGAATTGCACTTAGAGGTCTGCTCGGGCTTAAATTTAAAATCCGACCAAACAAAAATCCGAACCCAGCCCAAGACCTTTTGAAATATTTGCATACCGGACCTGCCCCAACCATCTCCATATTCCTAACGTACGTTATTGCAACGAAGTACCTTCAGTGTAGAGCAGTGGTCGGCAAATGGCGGACCGCGGACGTGCGTCGTCTGGAAGCCTCCTTGGCAGGGCCGCTACAATATATTTCTTGCCACTAAGCAGAAAATTAAGTGTTTTGCAATACTAATTCCAAAGTGTATGCTGATTGTAGGATAAACAATACATTTGTATATCAGGTTTTGCATACAACAACCTATTGTATTACATTTAAGTCTCTGTATGGTACAGGAACCCTTATTCACAGGAATGCACAAAAACATAGTAAATTAAAAAAATAGCACACATTTTTATTTTAAATTCTCGATTGTGTTTTTGTTCACTGTGTTTCATATATGCCTGGCTGAGGTATGGTACCCATATACACAGGAATGCAGAATAACTTTTTTTTTTTAAATAGTATACATTTGTATTTTAAACAATTATTTTCATTATAACAAATTCAATAAGAACAACTGCACTTTACTTTTGCAGTCAGCTTTGAAACATCAGGTGTGAGTGTGACAGACCTGACAGCGATTAATTGGCAGTCCTCCAAAAAGGTATGAGCCCCTGATTATTTCGTTGAAATACCAAATTGCACAATATGTCACTCAAAACCACTTGACAAATGTGGGGGGCACCGGCTGAACAGCTGACATTTTGAGTTAGATATATATATATTTTTTACTCCAACAGCCTATATACAGATGAACCTGCTTTATCATGATTGCCAGGCAGTTATAGTTTGTAATATAAAGCGGGTCGTGATATAAACAGGGTTTCACGTTTGCTATGACAACACATTACGAGTGAGAGAAAAAAAGAAAACTAACAGTGAATTAAAGAGCAGTGTTTTAATACTGTAGATTTAGTCGTTCTTTACATTTAAACAAATTCATATAGTTTACTACAGGACAAATACATTTTGTATCATTAACTGGACCTAAACAGTTTGTGTCACTATCTAAAAAGGCATGAATTGTCGACTGATGAGAGCTAACAATTAGGCATTTCACTTAGAGTTTTTTTTTTGTGTGAGCATTTGCATAAGACTGGCTGTTAAATGATGACGTTGGTGTTTTGCAACTGAACTGTATCCCGTTAAGACCGCCCATGCAGCATTTGTTGACAGGCTGCACAAAATGTCAGTTTATCAGCCGAGATGATTATTGGTTGTTAGCTGCGTTGGAAATTAATTATATCCTGTTACTTAGTAAAGCCCCGTGACGCAGCATTTGACAGGCTGCACAAAATGAATAAGTGGGTTTGTAATTTCACAAATAACCTACCCGAGCCTACCCGAGCCTGAACCATAATATACAAACTACATCCAACCCAAAACCGACTCTTCTTCTCAGGTTCCGTCAGGTTCGGGTCGGGTAGCAAGGCTGTAGTTGCATTACATTTCCAGCTGTACAAACACTTTCATTTTGTTTTGTTAATCAGAACCATAATTGTACACATTACAAGTGTACCACTGCATTGCACCGCCATGTAGAACAAATTACAATATGTATTAGTCATTCAAAGTACTTCATTCAAACTAAATGTTTACTACATGGGCCATAAATACTTTCCTATCAGCTCGTTTTTGTCTTTGTTTCGTCTCCAGTCACGTACTGTTTTTTCAGCATTGCGATTGCCATGCATTTGGGTAAATTCAGCAATGTGCAATTTCAAATCTGTTGTGTTTCTGCCCTACTTTATCCAGTCTCAAAAACACCTGCGTTATATAATATTGCAGTGCGGTTGCAACGAACGGAATAATTGATAAGTTTACCACTCAGCTTTCTAACCAATGGCTGTTTACTACAGATCTCAGGGGCAGGTTCAGTCTGAATTTTGATAACAGACCTGTCAAGTCTCCCGCATTGGGGGTGAGACTCACACAGTAGCAAGCTATCTCCCGCTCACAAACATTCCCTCAGTCAAAGGGCTTAGAGCGTGGAAAGCGGCTTTTGTGTACTGTGGTAACCATGGAGACTACATGCCCGTGAGAGGAGAGAGGAGCAACTGTTCAGCAAATTGTATTTGCTGTGTGGGTGCTGGGATTTAGCGATTCAACCAATTGGCACTAAGCAATACTGTGCAAGGGCGGGCGTTCATGTTTTCAACCTATCTGTGATCGTGTCAGCACCAAGCACTGCGAGAAACAATGTTTACTGTACTTGATGCTTTCATTAACTGTGATGTCAGATGGCAAACTTTAAAAGTAAATCTCTAACTTAAAGAATGCCACACTTAAAACAATTGCACATGTGCATAAACTCTAGGTCGAACTACGCAGCATAAACTCCAGGTGAGATTTTGTGCAAACTGCTGATCCCTACAAGAAAATAGTTTGAACACTAATTTGAAGAAAGCATAATAATGCTATTAATGCTAATAATGTTTTTATTTATTCCACACCTCATTGATGCAGTGGTTTCATTTGCATGGTAGTTTCTGTACTGTATTCTGTGACGTGAATAGAAAATACATTTTATTTGAAGCTGCGTATTTGTCCCAATGCTAAACAGAACAATTGCGTTGCATGTTTGGTTTTGCTAAGATCGTAATATTACTATTGCATCATAAAGAAAATACAGCTGCATAAGGATTATACCTTTCTGCCACAGAGAAGTGGCTTATGTACAATAAATACACAAGTTTCTTATGTATATTAAAGTTAAAACTGCCAATTGTCCTGGGAAAATATAAATCAAATTCTGTTTTTGTAGCATGTGTCTGCAAACTGTACCATATTACTGAGGGTTACATATTAATGAATTTAGCTGATTGAAGTGTTTAATATGCATTATTAAGCAGTGTACATTTTAAAACAGACTAAGTGCTGGTTGGATTAAAAACCTGGACCAATGGATGTTGTCAAGGACCAAAGATGAGAGGCCCTGTTAAGCAATGACCTGACACCACACCTGGAAAGTCTCACTCTTTGACCATGAATATCACTCTTTGGAGCTGGAAATCTCACTCTTTAGGACAGCTAACCCTTGGCATCGCTATGATAAATCAATGACTCGGTGGGAAAAAGGAAATTGATAGAGATGGACAGATGTTGTGTAAACAGTAAAGCAGTATAGCTGTGACTTTTTCATGTTCCAAAGAACTTTAACCAGTATTTATATTTTTCCCACATGCACGCATCTAGGTCGAGATGAGGTCAGTCAAGAGTCTGAAAGCTTGCGTTTAACATGCAAAATGACTAAGAGTAACTAATTAAAACTTTTAATTCAAACAGTGGTTTTGTGTTTCTACCTAGCAACATGACCTGAATGTCATAGAGCCTGAAAAAATAAATCAGGTTGTTGACAGTTACGTTTGTGTGGGTCATAACCGTGGCTGTAGCAATGCCACTGTGGCACTGGTTCAGTAGTTTAATATCAGACACACTGTCGCATACGTCACACCAGTGTATTAGTCACTTCCCCTTTTAAGAGTCCTGCAAAAATGCCTACAAAATCGATTTATATAACGTTTTTTACAGTAGTTGATTAACTGGTATATTAATCGGCAGATTAATCCGTGCACATTTTTAATAAAAGTAATGATTTTATTGTGGCTGTCCTGCATAGTAATAGGGGTCTGAATACTTTCAGAATACAAATGCATAGATTAGGGAAAGGGTACAAAATAATACCCAAGTGTTTGGATATCCCAGTGAGCACAGTTGGATCAATAATAAGGAAGTGGAAGCTGCATCACGCCACCCAGGCACTGCCAAGAAAAGGGCATCCCTCAAAACTCGGCGCTCAAACAAGAAGGAGGCTTGTGAGAGAAGCCACAGAGAGGCCAACAAGCACTTTGAAGGAGCTACAGAGTTCAGTGGCTGGGAGTGGAGTAATGGTGCACCAGTCAACCATATCAAGAGCTCTGCATAACATTGGCCTGTATGGGAGGGAGGCAAGAAAGAAGCCGTTACTCAAAAAGTACCAACTGAAAGCACGTCTGGAGTTTGCCAGAAAGCATGAGAGTGACCCAGCTGCAATGTTGGAAAAGGTTTTGTGGTCAGATGAGACCAAGATAGAGATTTTTGGCCAAAACTCAAAGCGCTATGTGTGGTGCAAACCTAACACTGCCCATGCCTCAAGACACACCAACCCTACAGTGAAGTATGGTGGCAACATCATGCTGTGGGGATGCTTCTCATCAGCAGGGACTGGGCATCTTGTTACAATTGAAGGAAGAATGGATGGAGCAAAATACAGGAAAATACTGCAAGAGAATCTGCTTCAGTCCGCTAAAAAACTGAAGCTTGGGAGGAAATTCACCTTTCAGCAGGACAATGATCCCAAGCACAAGGCCAAAGCAACACTGGAGTAGCTCAAGAACAAAAAGGTGAATGTCCTACAGTGGCCCAGTCAAAGTCCTGATCTCAATCCCATTGAGAATCTGTAGCACTATTTGACAATTGAGGTCCACAAGCATCGTCCAACCAACCTGAACAACCTGGAGCAAATCTGCCAAGAAGAATGGGCCAAAATCACTCCGACACTGTGTGCAAAGCTGGTACATACTTACCCCAAAAGACTTAAAGCTGTTATTGCAGCGAAAGGTGGCTCTACCAAATATTAATGTGTGGGGGTTGAATACTTATGCAAGCAAGATATTTCAGTTTTTTATTTTTCTTAAAAATATTTCCCAACATAAAACCAATGTCACCTTACAATAATTGATTCTGAGTTTCAGTGTTTTAAAAAAAATATCGAACAGAACGAAATTTTACTGTACCATTTGTAATTCAGTAATATGAGAGAATTGGTCAGGGGTCTGAATACTTTTGCAAGGCACTGTGTGTGTGTGTGTGTGTGTGTGTGTGTGTGTGTGTATATATATATATATATATATATATATATATATATATATATATATATATATATATATATATATATATATATATATATATATATATATATATATAATACTATATTAACTATATAGAAAGCGCACACACAGACTGCTTGCTTTTTTCTTTTATTTAATGTTTAAAATGGGCAGTTACGTGAAGTGACAGCATGTGTAAAGCCAAACTGAATTCCCAAATGCATCATCATTTTTTTTTTTTTTTGATCTGCTGATCCATTCTGTCCTGCTAAGTGCTGAATTTACTGTTTTCTAAATCCATAATAAAGTTTGCATTGATCAGTTTCCATCAGCACCTATTCATCAGTGTATCTGTGTTCAGAATGCTTTTTTTAAAAATAATGTGTGCTTGCATTTTTTCTGAAGTGGGGTGTGATTCATAAAAGTTTTATTTTGAAAAACTGTCATCCACATAAATTAGGGGTGCTTTACATGTGGACACTTAAAGGCAACCTGTTTTAAATGAAAGTTGATGACCTTTTTTTTTTTTATAACGTAGATTTGGATATGAAATGACCATATATAATGGAAACAAGGCCCCAAGGGGATCTGTCCAGATCAGTCCATCAGCTATTGGATGAATAGGTAAAGCTGAACGCCTTGGCATTCCATATGCTTTCAGAACTGATTCTGATGCATAAATAGTGAGAAGCCTGGGAGAGAGAAGGTATCTTTTAGTTAATGGAATGTGCAGAGGCCACCCTTATTATTATATGTGTCTTTTAAACTATTTGTACCACTTGAAGACTAGGAAGTACAATACTATGCTTAGACACTAAACTCCACATTAACCGTAAGCATTTATGCATTGCAATTGCTTATTGTTATTATTTTTTTTAAATCAACAAATCATTGTAATTACAGTATATAAAATTGAGAATAATCTGCATTACAGTTATTACAGTTAGCTTGAGGTAACTGTAATTTTAGGTAGAAGGGAAATATAAAAAACGTCACCAATAAAATAAGTTTTATATGTAAGATAATTATCTTATTTTTTTAATAGTAATATCCACTTTGGTGACAAATGTTCTTGGTGACCTGAACAGCAGTCACAAAGCATACAACCTAAACAAAATGGCCCGTGTGCATAAAAGATGACGGCAATTTCCTGCCATTAAAAAAAAAAAAAGACGTATGATTCAAAGGGTTCAGCCCAAAGATGATGGAGAGTAAACTACATGTCACACAAAGTTAACAGTCTTTATTATTTACTTCTAGTGTAACAATGTATTATATTAAGCCATAAGCATGCATAAAAAAATATATATTACCCCTTCCAATATGGGCACAGGTGAAGTAGAGGAGATTGCTTCTTTCTGATACATGTCTGTGACTTGTTACCATAATCAAGAGCCTTATATACTTACTAACTGAGCGTGGGAAGGGAAACGTCACAAAAACAAGTTACTTCACCTAAGGCTGCAGGCTGTGGTGAATTAATTAAAATAGCAATCTACTTATGGCCGTAGGATATGGCAAGTTAATCAATATAACTCCTAGTGACCTTTTAAAACTATGCTTCTATAACAATCACACATAAACAGGACATGCAAAAGTCACATATCTCACTACAAATTAAAAACATTTTACTCATGGTGTAAATGCAACCCCATAACTGCTTGATGACCAGAAATATAAATAATGTAACAGTGAGATGTATTTGTAATTTCCACAAAAAGATTGTTGTGCTCTCACAATATTCATCTTCATGCTGACTGTTGCGTGAGTAACGTGTAAAATGTTTCTGAACTTTAATCCATGTGTGTTCTAGAACATTTTTAGCTTTTGCTTATTATCTGAATTCATTGCTTATTTGAGTCAGTTTCCAATCAACATAACGTTATCGTTTTGAATAAAGAAACCAGGAGCTACTGTATATTGATGACGTGTGTGTGTGTGTGTGTGTGTGTGTGTGTGTGTGTGTGTGTGTGTGTGTGTGTGTGTATATTTTAACTTCAAAGATACCAGTTATATTGTTCATACTGGGGAATGGCTGCTTATTTACCGTTTTGTCTGAAATAATCATTGCTCGAGCATCCCTGTGAATTGTTTCTCAATAAGCAATGGTGTTCGAACAGGTGTTGTTAATTTGTGTCATCTTTTCCATTATTGAATTTTAACAGAATGACTGACCTCAAAACAGTGGGAAAGTAGTGTCCAATTGTTGTATAATAAGATTGAAAACACCCCTAGGTTTTGTTTGTTGGCTAATCATTTTGGTATGGGTAAACAGTAAATAAGTTTAAGGCAAGTTTAATTGTTTTGACTTACTCCTTGATCCCATCAATTAAATGAGACAACTAGGCACAAACCCAAAATCCAAAGACAGCAATACACGTCAATATTGGAGCTACAGAACTTGGAACCGCTGTAAATGATTATTGATTGTATTTATTTCCCCTCCTGGTCTGCTGGATATTTCACCCAACATTCCTTGTACATTCTTCCAGTTTCATTAGTAATCCTGACATTTTCTTGTATCAATTTTGAGATTTATACAACAGATACCACCACACACTGTTTCAAATTTCTCTTTTAACTCATCGGTGTGTCGACCCAAAAATGAATAGCAATTCACAGCAATGTGACGAAGGTCCACACTCATAAGAAAAACAAACAAATTAATTCCAAAAAGTCATTTTCATTATTTTTTCTTCATTTCACAGCTTCATTTTTTGAAGATTAAAATTCTAATCCATAAGGAAAATCACAAATGTTTCAGCCAAAAAGCTTTCATCAGTCGGTATACACAACTTCAATACCTCGATTTTAAGTACACCGACTTTAACAGGTAATTATAATTAAGTAAAGTGTTAGTTCATGGGCACACAACACAAATTGCCAATTGATTTACCACACCTGGTATATCACAGATATTTGTTCAGCAATTTTCGCTTAGATTCTAAAACTGTTATCTCTGTGTATATTATACAAAATAAACCATTCCATTGAATTACAGACATCAATTATCCAGCATTGATCCTTCAGATAGCATTTAAACCAGTTATATAGAAATACTAATACACCAATTATTTTAATTATTAGTCAAACTTAAGTAAAAGCAGTCACTCCTAAAACAAATTTAGGTATAGTTCATAAAAAGGTACCAAGTCGTATTCATTTAATCCATTCGGTACCACAGTATTTAAGTTAAAAATCCAAAACTATTCTGTCTAACAATTTATTGCCACCCCTGCTATTTTGACTTATTTTTTTCTGTTCCAATACACCTTAAAGTATTAATGTCATGGTTTTCTTCCAAAAAATGTTTCGCAACTGGTGAAGTTATATCCTACTCGGCGACCTAATTCAAGCATTCAAAATTCTAAAAGGTATTGACAATGTCGACCCAAGGGACTTTTTTGACCTGAAAAAAGAAACAATGACCAGGGGTCACAAATGGAGATTAGACAAAGAGGCATTCAGAACAGAATAGGAGGCACTTTTTTTACACAGAGAATTGTGAGGGTCTGGATTCAACTTCCCAGTAATGTTGTTGAAGCTGACACCTTCAATAAGCTACTAACAACCAAACGAGCAAGATGGGCCGAATGGCTTCCTCTCGTTTGTAAACTTTCTTATGTTCTTATCTGTCTATCTATCTATCTATTTCTTTTGGTAAAGAAAATAAATACAACTCGTCTTCAAGCCAAGGCTGTTGTTAAAGTGCGTACTGAGTACAGTATACAGTAATGAAAATGGATAAAACTAGCTGCAGAGATCATGTGGAAAAGATTGGCTTGAAAGGGGGTCAAGTATCAAAGGGATTACAAAGAAGTTATCATGCAATTTTTAAGATCATGGTTGTCAGAAAAGCTGATTCATCCAGCTAAAATTCATGTCACCTAAAATAACACAGGCAGGTACAAAACAACTGCTATTGAACACTCACTCAAAGGAAGTCATTTTGTGCACTGTGGGTTGCCTGTTTCTTAATTTCCTTGCTTACCTAAGCTACAGTATTTCAGTTACATTACTATTTGACAGAAACCTACAGTCATAATATCGACACTCACTTTTACAATTATATAGAGACTTTGATATTGTGTATGCATCATCAGGATACAGTTGTTATGGCATTACCATATTGGAATATAAACCTGTATTTCTGGATTACAATCAACTATCCAAACTTTACCACATCAGAAAATGTGTACCACTGATGTAATGTGAGTAAAGAAACTTTTATTTTTCCATATTCATTGCTGAAATTGTCTTATCTGCTTTATGTAATGCCATCTTATCAATCCTTATGCTTACTGTACGTTATTGTAATATGTGTAATTTATCATCTTTGAAAAGATTTCAGTGTCACTGTCAGTGGTCTACTGTTCTGTGACAGTCTGTATCCTGTGATCACAGACAAAATTACACAAATGGTTATTATAAGCCAGAACAGACAATCGCTAAACTAATAGAAACTAATTGCAAAGTATAGATACTGAAGCGCATATTATTGGTAATCAAACACATTACAGTTTTGGAAATTACACTACTCTGTTTCTTGCCGATCCCCATTTAGTCGCTGCCTCTGTTGATCAGTGGGATCCCACTGCCTCGCCACCGGTTAAAAGTATAGGGTTGTGGCACCTGTTCCCTAAAATGAATTGGGTCGTCTTTGAGTGGGTGTGGCCATATACCACACAAAATCCATCATATCTTTGTTTATTAATATTTAACTGCATAAAACTATTTTATTTCTATTGATGGAATCTATACAGAAATGAATTAGTGTGTTTGACCTGCAAGATACACTTTTACCTCCTTGTATTCTATCTTTCGGGTGAGATGTTGTAAGTGACTGTGCAGTTGATGCATAGCTCACACACCCTAGTCTCTATAAGTTGCCTTGGATAAAGGCGTCTGCTAAATACGCTAATGCTTGCTTCCCATCATTCTGCAAAAGACAGCAAAACACTGCCTGGGTGTTGTGGCTAACCAGGCTCATGGTTTCAGATAATCCCAATGTTCACATACAAACACTGCACATTGACTGGGTTAACCTGCCCAGGCACCAGGTCAGAATGTTACTTCTGTAGAACAGGTTACTGTAAATATCCATGCCTTCATACTCTTTTATAATGGGGAATAAACTACAGTATTATTTTTTGCTTGAACACAAAGCAATAACTAATTTCAGAATATGTAAGGAGACTCATTTCTTTTTTTTTCTTTTAAGTGTTGGAGAGAAAAATATCCACAAGGCAAAGTCGTGAAGAATTAATAAGAAGAGGTGTTCTCAAGGAAATCCCTGATCAAGGTGAGTACAGTGTTGTGCACAACTATTTAGCCCCTCTAGGGGAAGGTGGGAAGCTTAGCAGTATTGCAAAGTGGTCGACCTGACAAAAATAAGCAAGCACATTTTAAAATGGTAACCGTGCCTTTAAGATGACACTGCAAAAGAATGTCTAAAAGGGTGCAATCAAATTCCTATACTGTACTTGGTTTGATTTAAATGTGTAGTACACAACAAGCTTCAAGATGAAAGCTGAATGACAACTTCTAATGCAATCATATTGTAGCCTATATCAGTAAAGTAAAAACATTTGTTATTTTGACGTACAGCTGCTTCAGATTTTCACTTAAGTGATAGTGCCCTGTTGATAATGGCTCTACCGTGAATAAATGGCAATTTAAAAACTCTTTAAAATGCCTCTTCCCTATTTCACTATTTCAAACTTTATTTTAAACTTGGTTGTGCAACGGGAGTTATGCGTCCCAAGCCCAAGGCGAGGGTGCTAATGAAAGTGTAGGTCGACTATCACACAGTAGGGCCATCATCGAGAGAGCACTATCGCTATTAATTATTTTAACCATTGTTTTGTTTAAAAAAATAAAAAAATATATATTTAACTGAAACTGGTAGTGACTCATCATGTACCTTTCCGCTGAGTAAAGACATTCTAAGAAAATAGCCCTGAACATTTTTTTAAAAATAAAAAACAAGGATGACATACACATAGAGAAAAACAAGTAGTTTTTATTATTTTGTATTAACTTGTTAGGGTTTTAATTATAACCTATTTATAATCTGGACATTGCCTGAAGAATGAATGGAGCAATTACTGAACAGTCCGTGTCCCACACAGTCTGAACTACCAATACAATCTCTCATTAAATACCACTCTAAAATACCTCCTAACTCACCATGTTTCTACCTTCAGCCAAACCCTCTCTCCTGAATTTATATATTAATGGAGCAATATTACCAAACTGTCCACGTCTCGCTCTGTTGTTGTTGAAAGATACTGGGCATGTTAAGTAAGTGAGCCGCTCGGAGTAAGAATGCTCAGAAAGCACACTGAGCTCATTTAAATGACTTAACGCTCTGCTCCACGAGAGCGCTGAGCGACATTTAAACATGGAGAATAATAATTATTTGCTTGTTTGTGTTTCTGAGATGGTGGTAGATGAAATGGCCCTGTGTGGAGTTACTGTCCCCTGCTGTACCTCACTGAGTTCAGTGCTCTGTTTGGACTGAACCTCATATCTGGCTGTGTTTAATACCGACAATACCGACATTAATAATGAACATTATGAATAATATTAATACTACAAGTCTAATAATAATACATTAATAGCCGTAAAACAGCTCTACATTTTTTAAAAATTAAATTAAATGATACAAATTCGAAAACAACCATTTTTACCACCTTATTTAGCCAA
The DNA here is from genome assembly GCF_017654505.1 of Polyodon spathula. Taxonomy (NCBI): domain Eukaryota; kingdom Metazoa; phylum Chordata; class Actinopteri; order Acipenseriformes; family Polyodontidae; genus Polyodon; species Polyodon spathula. Next base: position 51,479,486 of record NC_054538.1, on the reverse strand, counting down.
TTAATACATAACTTCATAAGTCGAAACCAGTTCATCGTTCTTGACAAACGTATTTGTCAATCCTGCCTGTCATCTCCACTTTTTTCACTCTGATCACTGATGAGAAATGCTCTGGAGGAGCGGAACTGAGCTAGTCATTAAGTTGATTCTTTTACTGAGCCGCTCTGAGCTGCTCACTTACTTAACGCACCCAGTGTGTCTGCGCCAGTCGAGCTGACAGTCTGTGATTGGCTATCGGCAGTTTCAGGTACAGGATTGGTTGATTTAATCTATGCAAATTATTGATTGGCTGGTGTTTGGACCAATCGTGTCTTTTGTTTAGTATTTACTGTCCAATAGATGTGAACTACGCTTACAGCAAGTGAGAAAGAAAAAGCCAGCACTTGCCTGGATTGATTTTAAATTTGATTCACAGTTGGTGCTGCGATGTTCCAGTGGGCATCTACCATCTATTAGAGCCCGTTAGAGCTGGAAACTGATTGGCTGATGGTATGGAATCATTTTCTAATACCAGTTAAAAGAAATTATTTAAGGATGGCCTTGAACTTGAACCTGCTCATGGCCATGCAGGAACATTAACCTGCTTTATTTAAAAAAAATAATAACTTTCTGATTCTCTCGCATCTTTTTTCAATGAAAAGAATGTAATTACTAGAGAGTAAAAACGGGTGTAATACCAGTGTTCTTGTAGGGTGTGTTTCTGTCAGTGTGGCCCTTCTGGCATCCTTAGAGTGCCTTTCCATTTTTTTTAAATTACATATTAAACTGTTTAATGGAAAACCAAAACAAAATAATACAGTAGTGTGTGTGTATAGCGAAATATTTGACCAATCTTAAGGTTCGTAGCCCCTTTTAAAAAGTGTTTTAAAGCAGTTGCATGCCAATTTTAATATTTGCAATAATAAAATAAAACAAAAATAAAACAAACACCTACCTCCCAATCGGAGTACCTTCTAAACTTTTCTTTGTTTGCCTATCTAACCCACTAGACGGCTAAGCCGTTTACCACTCAAAACAGGACTTTAACACACAGCGTTGCACACTACACACACAATCCAAAAGGTCTTTACTCTACCTTTTAAACAGGTTTCTTCTTCATGACAGCCTCGCTTCACACACACTGCCCAGAATAAACATGGTTTACTGGTTAAATACCTGCTTCTAATTACAGGCAGGTGATATCCATTGTCATTTTGATCCAGGAGAATCCCATCCTGGCTCCCTCTCGTGGCATTCTGGACTACGACTACCCCCCCCCCCCCCCCCCACCTGTGCCTATACATTTCTAAATGACCTTTTTTGTTAGTAATTTGTTATTTGTTAACTTTTTTTTTCCTTTCACAAATAATGGTTACACTTTAGAATAAATGCCTTTAGAATCAGAGCCAATATTTGATAACTTAGTATGTCAGTATCGTTTATTTCTGTGTTCAAGATGCTTCACAATGCTTTAGTATTTATGGCCAAAGCTAGACATTTTATAAATCTTTGTACAACTACTTTCATGTTTTTAATGTTTTATGTAATGTAGACACATACCTGTATTACTTTCCAATGCAATATACTTTAATTGTATCAAAAGCCATGATACTGTACATACAGTAAGGAGGAATAGATTATTGCAGTTAGATTTCTAGTCAAGCTGGCAGGCTATAGACCACCTGCTGTGTTGCACATAGGGGTGTGCCGATTCCTCAATTCACACGGTGAACCGTGATGTTTTTCTTGACAATATGATTATCGATACAGTGACCCCTGTATTGATACACTTTTTGTTTTGTTTTTAAGTAAAGTTGTATCTGCTTATACAAACATGAGCATGCATTCATTTGTATCTATGCTGATAATTAGAGAATAATATTTACCATGATGTACTCTAGCAGCCTCACCTATCATGTTCAGGGTGTTTCTGTCAGGTCCGTCGGCAGCGGAGTGAAATGGAAGCTGAGCGGAGGCGGGTTATTAGTGTTGACGATCTCATCAAGGCAATGGCGAAATTTGATTTGCTCTGGCTGGTTTAAAATCCAGTGGATTTTTGTGAACCAGAACATGTATATCACTTAGTGTTCCTCAAGAATAAACTCAATATAAAATAATGATATTAATAATAATAATAATAGTAATAATTTCATCAAATAGAAATGCTTGTAAACACAGATAGGTACTGTATTAAGACAAGCAGAACATGGTAACCCCAGTTTCATGCAACAGTTGTGACTGACAAAACATGAGTGAGTGTTGTGTAAACATTTTGTGTTTACTAGCCTAAATAGCAGAACCAACTCAACTTGTGTTTTTACTGAAAAATAAATGGTAACATGTAATCATAAGAGTTGTCTGTGTTACATGCGATCAGACTTCACTAACACTGACCATGGGAGCTGCAGCATGCTATTTCACATCTTACAACTGTACACAATCAGAGGTACAGTCACAAATTCCGGACAGAACACTTGCAAAATATTTAAAATGTAAACATGCTGTTTTCATTGCAGTCATCAGCTGCATAGATTAACCATTCAACAGAATGAGACAACAAACAAGTGAGTACAGACATTAAGTTACTGTTTTACTATCACTTTAGTGTCTCAACAAGTTGTTGTATTTTAAGCAGTTGAATATGGTAGCTAATAACTTCCTCAAAGTGGCACCAGCAATTGGATTTGGCCACCATTTTTTGTTTGGCCTAAGATAAAAATAAACAGGAAACAAAAGCAAAACCAGGCCCTGAAGCTTATTTGACTCCTGTATCGCACTACGTATCGCATCATGACCCCCGTATCTCACTACGTATTGCATTGTGACCCTTGTATCGCACTACATATTGCATCGTGACCCCCGTATTGCTCTGCATATCACATCGTGACCCGCGTATTGTGCCACGTATCGCACCGTGATCCCCAAATGGCAGTACGAATCACATCGTGACCCCCGTATTGTGCTACGTATCGCATCGTGATCCCCGTATCGTGTTACATATTGCATCGTGACCCCTATCGCACTATGTATCGTATCATATCGTGACCCCCATATCTCACTATATATCTTATCGAGACCCCCGTATCGCCCTACGTCTCGTATCGTGACCCCCGCATCGCGCTACCTATCGCAATGTAACTCCCGTATCGCACTACGTATTGCATCGTGACCCTCGTATTGCATCGTGACGACACTGCCGATACCCAGCCCTAGTACAATGTACAAGTCTCAGCAGATGGAATCTTGAGCTGGCATCAGTGTAGATGTAGTTTTCTGAGCTGTCATCGCGACAGAGATGGTGTTTCCGCGCAACAGAGCTACACATAAACTTTACAGGTCTCGACAGGTAGTTTTGGAGCCACGAAACAACAGTGATATTAATATACTGGGCAGATTACATCCAACAAGACATGGGATTCCACCCAAAAGAGGTGTAACCCAGTAATTCTTACCAATTGAAAAGGTGACACACCCCCCCCCCCGATAGGAGGTGTTCTAGGGTTACATTGTGTCATTTATGCAGGTGTTTGTTGTTTTCACATATGATCAAAAACAGCTGCTTAAGCAGAAGTATAAGTTGTGGTTTAACAGTAGAAATGAGGAAACGGCGCGTTTTGTGACAGACGGGACCCAAGGTTATACCAGTTCATCATGGTCTCATTGAATCAGCATATGTGTGGAATGTCTACGTGCAGAGTTGCACGGCTAGGCAGTAGAGTTCGAAAATCCTTACATTAAACACACGAAAATAACAGAATGTTCAGAGACAGAGTTTCAGTGCTACAACTTCTTTCAATGACCGCAGTAAATGGACACTACTGGCTATCCTATCTCTCAAACTTGGACAGCATAGGTGGTAATCCTGGTGAGCAGGGCTGACTTTTGGGTGTTGAGACATGGGGTCAGCTTAACAGCTTCCAGTCTTCTTATATTTCTGGGTAATCTAGATACTGTGCTTTGGCTTGAATAACCTCTGTTGGCTATCTGATTACTGATAAAACCTTCCTTATGAAGTGTAGTGATGGCTGAGCAGGTTACCAAGGAGATATGGCTCTTCTCCATGGCTTGCTTTGACCCGTAGCCGCTTCTAATTGCCACCTTTTGATTACTCATGATTTAAGAAACACGTTTTTTGTGACAGTTTTTCAATTTCTGTCACTTTTTCGCTAAATACACTGAACAAAAATATAAACACAACATGTAAAGTGTTGGTCCCAAGTTTCATGAGCTGAAATCAGATACTAGAAATTTTCCATACCCACAAAAAGCTTATTTCTCTCAAATGTTGTGCACAAATTTGTTTACATCCATGTTAGTGAGCATTTCTGCTTTACCAAGATAATCCATCCACCTGACAGGTGTGGCGTATCAAGAAGCTGATTAAACAGCATGATCATTACACAGGTGCACCTTGTGCTGGGGACAATAAAAGGCCACTCTAAAATGTGCAGTTTTGTCACACAACACAATGCCACAGATGTCTCAAGTTTTGAGGGAGCGTGCAATTGGCATGCTGACTGCAGGAATGTCCACCAGAGCTGTTGTCAGAGAATTGAATGTTCATTTCTCTACCATAAGCCGCCTCCAACATAATTTTGGAGATTTTGGCAGTATGTCCAACCGGCCACACAATCGCAGACTACGTGTAACAACGGCAGCCCAGGACCTCCACATCCGGCTTCTTCACCTGTGGGATCGTCTGAGACCAGCCACCCAGACAGCTGATGAAACTGTGGGTTTGCACAACCAACGAATTTCTGCACAAACTGTCAGAAACAGTCTCAGGGAAGCTCATCTGCATGCTTGTGATCCTCACCATGGTCTTGACCTGACTGCAGTTCGGTATCGTAACCGACTTCAGTGGACAAATGCTCACCTTCGATGGCCACTGACATGCTGGAGAAGTGTGCTCTTCATGGATGAATCCCGGTTTCAACTGTACCGGGCAGATGGCAGACAGCGTGTATTGCGTTGTGTGGGCGAGCGGTTTGCTGATGTCAACGTTGTGAACAGAGTGCCCCATGGTGGCGGTGGGGTTATGGTATGGGCAGGCATAAGCTACGGACAACGAACACAATTGCATTTTATCGACGGCAATTTGAATGCACAGAGATACCGTGACGAGATCCTGAGGCCCATTGTCATGCCATTCATCCGCCGCCATCACCTCTTGTTTCAGCATGATAATGCACGGCTCTATGTCACAAGGATCTGTACACAATTCCTGGAAGCTGAAAATGTCCCATTTCTTCCATGGCCTGCATACTCACCAGACATGTCACCCATTGAGCATGTTTGGGATGCTGTGGATCGACGTGTATGACAGCGTGTTCCAGTTCCCGCCAATATCCAGCAACTTTGCACAGCCATTGAAGAGGAGTGGGACAACATCCCACAGGCCACAATCAACAGCCTGATCAACTCTATGCAAGGGAGATGTGTCGCGCTGAATGATCCATGCCCCTACCTTTTTTTTTTTTTTTTTTTTTTAAGGCATCTGTGACCAACAGATGTATATCTGTATTCCCAGTCATGTGAAATCCATAGATTAGGGCCTAATGAATTTATTTCAATTGACTGATTTCCTTATATGAACTGAACTCTAACAGTAAAATCTTTGAAATTGTTGCATGTTGTGTTTATATTTTTGTTCAGTGTATATGGAAAACTACAAAATTGTGTATAATTTAACATGTTAACATACTTAGGAAAACATCACAAGGATAATCACTTAGTTTGCAAAACGGCATTTGAATGATGGATGTAAGTCTGGTGAGGCGTACAACAAAAATAACATACCTACTGTCAAGCATGGAGGTGGTAATATCCTTCTGTGGGGCTGTTTTTCCTTTAATGGCACAGGAAATTTAGTTCCAGTACATGGTAAATTGAATTCCATAGCGTACCAAAAGATATTGGCCAATCATCTGAAACTACAAAATTGGGTTATAAAGCGCAACTGGACGTTCCAACATGACAACGAGCCAAAGCATACATCAAAATTTAGAGTTAAAGAAGAAAAAATCAAGGTTCTGGAATTCAGAAATTGGGTTTTTGGAAAACTGATATAATTTATATCATGTAAACACACTTTTCAGAAAACTTATTCTGCTAGTGTACTGCATATGTGCAAACTTTGACATCACTTCCGCGCATGTGATTTATTAAGAAACTATATTCAAATTTCCAGCCAGAAAAAAAAAAAAAAGAAAGCAGCAGCAGTAATGATTAAATATTTTGGACACAGAGACTCCGTACCAGAACAATAGGAGTTGTGAGAACAACATTTCGTTTTTTGTCATGTTCCCATTTTAATGATCCATAGATCCAATTGGCTTATGCTCCACACTTTGCTGTACTCTACTACTGCGCTCAAGTAATTATTTTCTGTATCTTGTATTTGATTTTACTCCTAAAGGTAACCTTATTCATGTTTTTTGTAATTGGTCTTGTTTGAAATCGTTCTTATCCATATTGTACTTGCTCTTAATGGAATTTACTCTTTTTTACTATAAGTTTAACTGCTGTTAGTCAAAATTGCTCACAAACGGAATTATTTACTGTGTTTTTTTCTCTTATTTGATTTTGCTGTTACTACTGACTTTATTGAATTTTATACATGCTCTTATCTGTAATGGGATATTTTGTAACAACTGTAAGTCTCCCTGGATAAGGGCGTCTGCTAAGAAATAAATATTAATAATAATGCTGGAACACATAACCAACAATACAGTAGTGATTTTTGTAAATATTACAGCCCAACAATTATATTGGTTGATTGTAAGAAGATTAGCAAAACAAGATCTAAAAAGCAGCAATACATGAGGACAAAGGAAAGTGTGAGAACTATTTTTATAACTTTTAGTGGGCAGTTTGCACACGCTGGGGAATTGGACCAAGAGAGATATATAGGATAATAATCTGCTGAATACAGTATAAGAATTTGCAACATCACTGAATCTAAAAAACCTGATAATTCATGCCTCAGTCTTACTGCAGACTGAACCAAGGCCTGTCTGTTCCCATCCTACTGACTACTGTGTGTGCAAATTCTATACGTTTTCCGAAAAATGTAAACCATGTATACAGTTGAATTTATCAAACGTGTAATTGGATTATCTATTCCAAATCATGTAAACACAGAAAAGTATAATTTTTCAGAAAATGGATTTTCTGATTGTTTTCCAAATATATTAGTTCCCTTTCAAGTATGAAATGTAACCATTACCGAATGGGTATTATCCTCTAAGACTCGAAACCTGAATAAGATATAACAAAGCTGCTCAACCAAGCCTCTGTGACGCACACATTTTATGTGATATTACAAATAATAGAAATTGCATGCTACAGCATCTTGATGTCGTTTTGGTGACAGCTCTGCATCACCATTACGAGGGCTGTTTTGTCTTTCTTACAAGCAGGCTTCCCTCAGTCTCATGTGGGTACTGACTGAGTGGTTTTGTCAGTATTGTGCACAGGTAGATATCCCTGTACAGTGCTACTCACAGTAACTACAGTCTGGCAGACCCGTACCATTCCGATACCGAGGGCACTGACCTGCTCCGTTCCAAGTTCCTACTGTACCGCACTGGGACCAAGGTAGACCACCTAGAGTTTACATACCTGGTCCGGTACTAAGCCGGTTTTGAACAGCCCCGTTGCTGTACTCTAAGCAGCTGAGGCAGCACCTGTACAGTACTACTGTACACTTTGTGCCAAGCGAATAACGCAACTGGGAAAACAGCCCACGCAGGAAGCCATCTTCACAGTCTTCCGCATCCTCCTCTGCCTCTCCTTCACCTCCCCTAAGGAAGAAGAGGAGTCGCTGTTCTAAGCAATCAGCAGACTTGGAGCTGATGGAGAAGCTCTGGGCTGCAATTTCTCACCAAGGAAGGATGCTCACAGAACTACTGCGTGCATGTTCTGCGCAGCCTGCCCCGCCTGTCCCCTTGAACATATTTGAACATATTTTAGATATTTTTATTTAACATCGTATTATCAAATAAACTACAATATGATATTGCAAGTGTCTACTGGAAGCCATAATAGTAGTACAGTATTTCATATTAGATTTCAAAATGTCACATTTTTCTATTTGTGTCTTTGTTAGATATATGGGAAAACTCCAAAGAGGTATGTAATTCAATATGTTAACAAAACATTATTTAACAGCTTTCATTTGACTTTATGAAGCAAAATGAGTTAATTCCATAGGGTGATGGTAAACTTTTGGCCATAGCTGTAGAAGTTTATATTCTTACAATATATAATCCATTGAGTGTTTTATAGTTATGGAACTCAAAGTTACAAAAATATTATGGAACTGGAGAGTGTGTAATGATTTAAGTGTGTGTACTGTATTAATTAAATCTTTAATCTGAGGAATAATATGAAGAAAACAAAAAGTAAGCCAGGAGAGCTGTGCTTAACTGTTGAAATTCCAGTCTAATCATCATGTAATTTTACAGATGTGTCTGGTTGACTGGACAGTAACTCTGAGGTTCAACTGTATATGTTCATATGTAAATGTGACAGACAGACACAGTCTTCACTGTATCTTCCAATGAAGATATGCACCCCCAGCAGGGGATAAGGCAAACAAAAACCTTAGTGATAATATTGGGTTAGGTGTTTGTAGCAGGATGCAGGGACATTAAATCAGCTTGCCTTAAAGGTAAAGTTACAAATCAAATTATATTCTTCAGGGCTAATAAATTTATTTAAGCAACTGGCTACAAACAACTTTACATTTATGAATAAAAAATAAATAAAAAAAGAACTGGGGATATTTGTTCTTTTGTTGTGGACGCCAGCATTACATTGCAATGCCACTGTGTGCTAGAATCTTAACTGTTTCCTAGAAGCTCAGTTTGAGTACTGTTTCTGATATGCCTGTTTAAATTATGTCTCCATTCTTTCTTCATCAGATTTTGATGTTAATAGATTTGGTTCCTCCTTTTCTGGAGTATCCAAACAAGAATCACCACTATACAATTTAGTGAATTGTCATGCCAGATGTGTCTTTTGTGTGTAGGTTTGTTTGTTTTGTTTTATTTATTTTTGGAGAGGTATTGTGTGCTTTATTTAACAAGCTTGCTTCACTATTGCTGATGTCTGAAGACTTTCAGAAGAAGAGAAAAGATGACTCCCCTTACAGACTAAACTAGAAATGTATGATAGACTACACACATTTTCTTTTGATTTGGGGGAAAACTTGCATGTTTTTTAAATACAGCCTCTGGATAAAAATAATACTTTGTAGGAGCTACAGGGTTCTTCTGTAGGGATACATGGTCATTCTTAAATAGGATTTCTGTGGGAAAAGTAAATCGAATTAAGACATTGTATTTTAGTGTGAAACAGAGTACAAATCTTGGATCAATTACAGTTGTATTTGTGTAATTTGTAATTCATTTTTGGTGATCCTATTTGCTTGATAGTAATACAGGTTATATAGTATGTTTGTGTATTTGTACCTATGATTATTGCTACTTACTTAGCTCAATCCAGACGGTTGTCATGCTGATGCGCTGGGGAGACCGCTCTGGGTTGATCCCCAGAGCCAGCATCGCAGCCGTTGTGTGTGCTGATGCGCTGGGGAGGCAAAATAAGCTGATCCCTGGAGCCAGCATTACACTTCAGCAATCAATACCAGACATAAGGATATCTACATCAACAAATGGAAAACAACGCCAATGGATGGAGATGCAGATGGATCACATTAGTTTACTGTAAAGCTACGTCTTAGTCGGTGCTTATCTTGGCGAGAGCAGAGTTCAAATCAGCACGAAGTTCAACATCTACTCTCATGTAATGGAAATCTTGGTTATTTAGAATAAATAGTAAACATGTTAATGTGTGTAGTTTGTTTTATGTTTCTTTTTATTGTTATTCCAATTGTAATTACTGCCGCATAATTGTAATTGAACAAAATAGCACTGTAATTGCAATTTCAGCAAACAATTCTGCTATAATTGTAATTGTATTTATAATTGACCCTAGGTCTACCTTATTTATGGATTGTTATTGGTAACACTAATGTTTGCTCCGTCTTAGGAACCAGAATTTATTCAAACATTGCATGGGCAGTGGTTTCTTATGTTAATCAACATACTGTTCATGTAAATCACACCACAGAAAAGAAGAGTTCAAGGACACTGGTTTGTGTAATTTGTGGGAGATATGCATATTAGTTTCTTACATTTTCTGCTTTTATAGTCAGGTGCCTTTTTATTGTTTTGTTTGAGTTGATATTAAAATAGCAGCTAAATATATTACTTTTTGTCTTGCATTTTAATTATGTGATGCTGTTAACCCAGAAACCTCGAATGGACACACAGTACCTCTCAGCATAGAGCCAGTGGCAGAAGAGATTCAAGTGGACATTGAAATACAGGATGACTCTTCAGAGGGGAAGAAAACATCACCAACTGATGAAACGGAAGACAAAAAAGGTAAGGCAATAATAATGCAGATATTTTTGTCTTGACTATCTTGATTAAATGCATTAAATATTCCAAGGACTGCCCAGTAATCCATGCTTCAGTTCTTAGTGTTCAAAGACAATACCAATACTGCAATCAGTAAATGTTCAGATAACAACAAAAAATCTGGAATATGATGCATTTCATAACAGTGAAACAGCACAGAGAGTTAAGAGTTTCACACAGACATGCTTTAGTACACACCCACCTGCTAATTAATTCTGTCTCATGTTCTACATGCTTTGAATCTTTTAGAAGTTTGAGTGAATCAAATTAACTATTTTTCATGCTAAATCTTAGTACTGCTTAGAGGCTGATAGTAATAGAAATGAAATGTGCATTGTTTTAAAAGGGTGTTTGCAAAGACTTTATAAGATAAGAAATTTAGGCAGTTATTGAAGATCAGGAAGTGTATTTTGTGTGTGATTCTTCAGTTTGTCCATGTATTTAAATATGCTTTACCATATGTCTCTGGGTTTTACATTGCTTACCTATGCTTTCACTGTGCTTTTATAACACTTTGTTTTTACTATGGTAAACTTTCAAAAGGGTTCCCCTATTTACAGAAAACAGCAAATTTTGTACTTTTTCATTGTATCAAAAATATGTGAATGGCATCTTAATTAAGACCTGTATTGCCCCTATTCATCAGATCACCAATAAGCCTTTACACTCCGATTTGTTTAAAGATTCATAGAAAGCTATTATTTGAAAAAGGCATGAGCATATCTTCAAGACAAGCCTTATCTGATAATATGTTTAAACACGCAGTACCTTAGAGCGAAAAACTTTAAATGAATCACTCAGTAACACAGTTTGTCTGTTTGTCTGTGTTCAGCATGTGTGCTTACTAACTTCTTGTGTGCTGTTCATACTGCCCTTCTTTGTCTGGAACACGTGGGCTCTATCCACCTTTGTTTCCGTAGAGAAGCCAGTTCAGAGAGCACCTCCGATACAGGCTCGCAGGCCCCCAGTTAAAAAATCCCAGCTGCCTCCAAAAGCTCCCAGTGGAGCTTCTGCCACCAGTCACAAGAAAGAAGAACCCCTGGTCAAACGGCCCAAACCCTCGAGTAAGCAACCACACACCCCTCCTTCTAAACAAGCTTCACAAATCACTAATCGTGTGAATGGTGAGTATGAATGCGGTTCATGTTGGTGTGTTACGCATGCAGCCTGGAATCCAACTGATCTGTGGTGGACCCCCTTCATAAACACTGGCTTCTTATGTGAGGAAGAAAGTTTAGGAATAAGTAAGAATGGTATGCATCTAGGGCATAACAATGAGCATTTTGCTATAAAAAAAAAAAAAATTAAAAAAAGTGAAAAAAAATGTAATGATGCAAACATATGATAAACAAAGTGTAATTTATTTTATTTTTTTTACATTTTCTCTTTTCATTTCACAAATCAAGCTAACAAAACAATTTCAAGAGTTCTTATCTGATGTGTACTGCCATCACTTCTCAGGTCTCACATCTTCCTATATAAGACACTGGCATAGCCACGCTGTTTGAAAGATATACATTAAAGTAGAGATTCAGCTTTATAATAAAACACCACCAAATTATTACATAACACGCATCAAATGAAAAATAACGTGCAAAAACTAATTTTATACTTTGAACAAAAGTATTTGGGCAATCAACATATTTCATTTAAAACCCATTCCTTGCTAATTGTTAACAACCATCATGATTGAAAACGATAATAGTTGATCATAAGTATGATGATAATTATAGAATACATAAATACATGAATATTCAAGTGCTGAAAAATAAATTGGAAATTTGTGATTAAAAAAAGCATAAAAAATGATTAAAACTAAAGAGTACTGCAACAATCTCAAAATGGCAGTGATACAACTAAATGAAAAAGGAGAAACTACCAGAAAAATATCAGAAACACTTGGTTTACTGAAAGCACTTTGTGGGCTATTAACAAACCCAGCAGAACAGGAACTACTGCAACTAGCTGCAAGTGTGGAAGAAATAAAAAAAATAATCTGTCAAGCAGACCGGAAAAATCCTCGGATGACTGCAAAAGATTTGACACAAGAATTGAGAGTAATCGGTCCGCGACTGCTTGTCCCGGAGGCTATAATAGGGTCCGCCACCCTGCACAGAGACAGAAGCTGCAGGCCAAGCCACAGGCTAAGCAGCAACACTAGGATTTTGCTGCCACAGGCCCAGGGTCCCATCGCAGGGAGCCATCTGGACTATTGCACCAGGGACATCTGGGTGCTTACTACCCTACAGACCGGTTATTCGCTGCAATTCAAGCTTGGTCCTCCACTCTTTCAGGGCGTGACGACAACATGAGTCATGGACCCACCAGACACTGCTGTGATGTCTCAGGAGGTAGCAGCTTTGCTGCAAAAATGGGCTATTTGCATGATAGACCCCCTCCAGTTGGAGGAAAAGTTCTACTTCAGGTACTTCTTGGTGCCCTAGTGGGGTGGTGGCCTCAGACCGATCCTCGACCTCAGGCAGGTCAACCTGTATCTGAGCCCTAGGAGGTTCAAATTAATGAGAATGCAAAAGTTGTTACAGTCAATCAGGCCAGGTGTCTGGTTCATCTCTGTGGACCTCAAAGACGAATATTTCCACATTCCCATGAAACCAGCACACAGGAAGTGTTTGTGGTTCACTTTTCAGGGAACAATGTACGTGTTGGAGGCAGTCAGTAACAGGGGGGGGGTTTGTCATGTGTGTGGGTCATCACTGGATGATACTGAGGCAGGCGCAGAGCATTAGGGGTTGACACGCTGCACAGATTTAATAAACACAAGTGCTGACACTAGGGTACCAGCAATGGTAGCCCTAGTGTCATATTTAAGAAAGAAAACAAAACAAAGCTAAAAATAAAAGCTTGCTACACAAATGGCAAGCGATAGTCCCACTAAAATTACTAAAAGGAACGTCTCGCTCCAGGAACCTCCAATTCAACCCTCCTTATCCTGTTTGGGATCAACATCCCCTAAACTGACATACTTCTGGGCTCTCAGAGTCCCGGCCTTTCCAAATGGCCTTGGCTGGAAAATGCCTTCACGAGTTTCAAACAGCCTTTGCAAAGGGCCTCAGTTGGGCAATGCCTTCATGAGTACCGTCTTGCAGTAGAAGGGTTTTGTGCAGTTAATCCCTCGGAGCAAAGGCTCTCCCTTCTTGATTTAAACACAGCGGCAACTTTTCCTCGGTGCCCATCTGTGTAGCTATGGTGGTGCAGTAGCCTTGAGCTGTAGCGCAGATGCTTTTTGAGCTCTGCGCATTCTCCCCGGGCACGCCCCCAAGCCAACCAGGACCTTCCGATCAACTCAGCACTGGGCGAGCCCACCTACTCAATTATTTCCTTAGCAATGCGTCTCCTGTTGCGCGTGCCAGCTGCTTCCATAAAGGCACATATGCACCCAAGAACCAGCGTTCGGGTCTCCATGTCACAATGCCAAATCATTTTTTGTCTGCTATGGGGCAAAGTCCCATGGTCAAGCCCTAAGCAGCGGTTGTCCAAGTGGACAGCAAACACTGTCAGGACTGCCTATGATCTCAACAATTTGCCCCCCAGAAGAGCTCATCAGAGGCATGGAAACTTTGTGGGCTTTACTCCAGGGTGCATCTGTCAAAGACATATGCAGTGCAGCAGTGTGGGCTACTCCCCATACCTTCACTAGGTTCTACAGACTTAATGTCGTGGATCCTCAAAACCTATATTATAGTATTTTCACCCTAGCTAATTTCTGGGGTTCCGAATGGTAAAGCGCAGGGCAGCCTCTTGGCTTAACCTTGTATCATTCTAGTTGTTCGGTCTTGCCCTTGCGACTGCTTGGGTGTAATGACCCATTCGGTAATGGTTACATTTTATACTTGAAAGGAAAGCTAGGTTATTACCATAACCCTGGTTCCCTGAAATAGAAGTGTAACCATTACACTTCAAGGTCGCTGCGTCCAGGATCGCAGCAGACTTGAAGGGAAAATGACACTGAGATCTGTGAGCTCAGTCCTTTTGATACCTAGGGGGCAAAGTCATGACTGTGTCACAGGCTGGGTGAGCAGTTTTACTATACAGTTTTCAGGATTTGGGTCTTTAGGAGGTAAATATCCTTTTGGTAATGGTTGCATTTCTATTTCAGGTAACCGCAGTTATGATAATAACCTAACGTTATTCTATTATAAGCTTGAACACTGGTGGTGCTGTGGCCAGTGGAGCTTGGGCACCACTGGCCTGTACAACTCGGAACCTATGAGCATGCTCTGTCAAAAACAGAGTTATAAATACCTCCAAATCAGCGTAAATCACCGATTTGGTCTCACTCAGTTGTGCATACATACATACATATATACATATATACAGTACAAGTCTGTGAACAACGACTTAACACGTCTTTGTTTTTTTTGTTTTTATCCAACTATATGAAAAAATGTTTAACCTTTCAGTTTTCACTTTTTTATTTATACTGTAGCAAGTCACCGCTGATGGGATTGCGACTCATAATTCATTGCATTTTGTTTTGTTGCTAACACTGACTTTCACAAACACAGGTGTGCATAAAGCACTTTATTTAATATACATTGAAAAATGCTCTATTTTCTGGTTACGCTTCAATGAGGGCATTTGTATTTAGCACTGGGAAGTAGTCTTAAAAAGGAAAAAGTGAAGTACATAACAAGAAGACTAATTATTATTATTACAATTCAAGTAACTGATTTAACTGTGCCACCTTTGTAATACATCAAGTGCTAGTAAGCATTAGTAAGTATGTACATTTTCACTCTGTTTGTATTTGTGAACAGGATGACTTGTGGGTGACATCAGACCAGGAACTAGAGATACTCAGTACTATGGGTATTATAATAATAATAATAATAATAATAATAATAATAATAATAATAAATAAACACTAGACAGAACAAAACACATTAAAAAAATAACCGGTGCAAGGGCCAAAATAAAAGGACTATACAAAACACTCAGACGTTAATAACACAAGATGAACTGCACAGGACAGAACACGAAAAACACTAACAATTTCACCACCCGTGATCACCTTATTTATACACCCCATGTGTGTTTGCAAGGAGGATTTTAACTCCATCTCTGCCACCCAATATTTCCCACATCTACAATCCTAGGCCGCCTTCGGCCACCTCCCCCCTAAAACACAACCTCATGGCTCCTCCCGATGAAACTGGAGTTGGTGGGGCCCGTCCAATATCTGAAACCAGGTGGACTGTTTCTGGCGCAAAGCAGATCGACTGCCATCAGGAGGGCCTCCTTGAGGTTCCCTTCAGGGTCCAGCAGCCAATCCCATATCTCTCCCTTCGCGGGCAACGGATGCTCAAGCTCCCCCACGTGACCATTGAAGCTTTGACTGGCTTCTTTTCCTTCTTCCGGGGACGGCCACTCCTCTTCTTCCTCTTTGGCGTAGGTGGCTGAAGGGGCCCATGAATGAGGCCACACATGGTGGAGTGCCTGGGCTCGGCACAGACGAAGCGCAATTCTTCCCCTTTTAACCAGGTGAGGCAGATGTCCATTTGGTCCATCTGCGGTGGTGATAAGGCCTTCAGATGGATCCACTCCTCAGTGTTCTCCACCTCACCCCAAAGGAAGGCCTCCAAAAAGAGGGGGGTCTTCCCAGGGGCACACGTCTGGGAGGTGCTCATGCTCCAAACAGGCAAGTCACCAAAGAGCCCTTCGGCTTCCAGCTGATGCTGATGGTAATGCCACCACTCCATATACTCCTCTTCCATTTTCTCCACTCTCTCTCAGAAAAACATACAATATAAAAAGGTTATCAAAAAATGATTCCCCTGCAGTGCTTTTCCTGGCCCGCATCCGTGGACTATACAAAACACTCACGGACGTAAATAACACAGGACGAACTGCACAACACAGAACACGAAAAACACATACCTCTAACATACTAAACCTTTCACCACCCGTGATCACCTTATTTATACACCTGTGGCCGGAGCCCTAATAATTTAAACATTTATTCAGTTGACGGCTCAAGCCTCATTCCCACATCTTTGCAGGGAGGATTTTAACTCTGTCCCTGCCACCCAATCCTTCCCACATATAACTGCCAAATGCCTCCCCCTATGTGGACAGCACATATGGCTGCCATCGGCTCTCATCCTGCTACACTGCCACAGTATTTAATTAAATTTGAAGTACATTTTTGTAAATGTTTGCAATGTACTAAAAAATCAAGAATGGTACAGCTTACTACTTTAATTTGCCACTACACTCATGCCTTATAAACTTGAGTCCTGATCTAAAATATTAAAGGTTTCTAAAAAATAAACTGTTTTCTTAAATAATATAAAGCCCATATTTCATACTTATGTTTGGCAATTTTTTTAATTGCACCTTTTCTTTGTGTATCTGCTCCAGCTCCAGTACACCCCTGGTAGCCTGTGTTACACAACAGAATCTGGTCTACTGTATAGCTAAGGCTTCTGATTTTCGGTTTTAACCGATAAAACCAATAAAACAAAAAATTGAAATCTTTACATATCCAAAAAACACTGGAAATAGTTTCTCAATTTGTTAGTTTGACCTCTGAAAAAAATTAATAAAATGCAGTAACCTAAAAAATAAAGCCCAGTGCAGTTGGGCAATGCCCCTCCTTCCTGCCTTGTATCTCGCATTGATTATGTCTGAGTACTTTTAAACCCACCCCAACTACTCAGTGGCAGCACATTCCTACATTTCTATTGGAGGATTGTAACACAATTTAAAACAAGAATACAATTGCTTGAAGTGGAGGGTTGTCTTGCTTGCGAGATTTAAATATGTATTGCAGTTCGATAGTATTTGCATGTTGTTAAAACAAAATTGCAAATTGTGGCGAAATGTGAAAAAATGCCTAAACACACAGAAACCCCAAAAGAATATGCCTGTGACCAGAAGTATTTCATGGTAGAAGACAGCAAAGGAAAGAAGGTACAATTGGTGTGTGCAAGTATTGTCAAGTTAATACTGTGAAAGAAAAAAAACAAAACACCTATGAATTTTGGAGTACCCGAAAACAGTAATTTCATACAGTATAGATAAAAAGAAAGCTACAAAAAAAAACACAATTTACATAAAACTTGAAAATAGCTAAAAATAAACACACAAACATGAAATTAATAAAAACCGAGAAACAGAAGCCCTATGTATCTCCTCAACAAAATGAGTCCAATCAGTCATTTACACTCATTTGGGGGTGCTTGACTTAGCCTCCTGGAATGTAAGTTAGGTCAAAGGGTCAAAGTATGTCACCAAAAACGCTTTGCAGTGCAAAGGCAGTTTGCTCCTGTTTGACCACTAAACCAGTCAGGAATAACTTAGACATGCAGCTAATTTGGAAATTATTGATTCCACAGCGTAGAAAAGTTTAGAAGGTTCTTGGGTATAATTAGTTTGACAGACACAGAAATTGTACCATCACCTGCATATGCACAGTCTACCCTTCAGTTGAACTGTGAACACTCACAGTGAAGCAAAAGTTGCATGAATCTTTCATAAAGCTCAACGCTTACCACAAAAACAAAACTACTTTGTTGGTTGAAGTTGTATTGTTGAGTCAGTGTTGTGGCTGTTTGCAGCTCCCTTTGTTGTCTTCTTGCTTGTTTTGGGGCATTGCCAATGGGTTTGCTGCTTGCATGGCTTTTCCAATGGGTTTGCTGCTTGCATGGCTTTTCCTTTCACTGATATCCTATTGACGTTGCCAGTGAAGAACATGGCATGTTCCAGTTCCCTGAAGTGAAGTAAACATTTGTGTATGAGTTCTGTGGTTTGTAGGAAGTGCAGCAGACAGTAAAAGATGTTTTCAATGTTTTTCTTTTTTTTTCTATGTTGTGCTTTGTCACAATAGATAACTACTTATCCATTTGTAATGAAACGTGGTTATATATTTTTTTATGAATCAGAATCTGGATCTACAGTATGGAAGATCCTGTCCATCAGTATTTATGTCACACTAAATTTCTACATGTAAATACATCGTGAGGGGCATGGTTAGGGTCCTTTTCTTTTTTGGTTTCTATTTGATATAAACACACAAAATACTGTTTAGAGTAACATACTTGTTCCTTAAAGACTGGTGTTTCTCGTTGAAACATCATGAAACTTGTCAACTATGCAATTAACCACTTTAATGGGATAATGGACAGAGATATCCAGCAATTGGTACAATCCGTGGTTACCTGTGACAAGCAGAAGAGACTCATGCGGGATTCCAGAATAGACAGGTTCCAAATTGTAGAGGGTATCACACCATTCATTTCAATAGGGATTCATTCCTATTTACACAAAATGCTGGTATGTGGAGGGGCTGTATTAGACAGGTTTTACTGTATTTATATTGTATATAAACTACATTTTATAAACTGGGTCTGCAGGAATTTCGAATGGAAATTCAACAGCCTGTCTAAAATGGGACCTCTACACTGCAGACACTCTCCAATTGTTTTTCTATTTATTGTTATTCGTAAACAAAAGGCCAGAGCAAAGTTTATTAATTATTGATACATACCATACAGCACTAGGCAATTGCCGTAATTGTCACTTGACACCTTTGAAATGGGATGGGGCGTTTTTCTGTCATTTTACAAAATTTTAGGGGCAAAAAACAAACAAATGATTTTACTGATCTTTTATTGGACCAGTAGGTACAGGATTCATCATGTAACAATGAATAGTGATATTTTTTTTAAAAGATAAATTGTATTGTAATAAAGTTTGTATTGTGATACAAAGCCTTTTGTCTTTTAACAGAATGGTACATCATTATATAACCATCTGATCTTACAATGCATCTTTGTGGCGTAGCAGTCCCAAGGTTATCTGGTTCAACAAAAATAAAATCCTGATTTTAAGCGTTGTTTTGATGTATTGTTAATTGATGTGAGGAGCAGCAACTGGGTACAATAGATTAGAAAATTAATTGGAAAATATCTTCAGTTATATGAGCCTCATATTTTCTTTCATTAATTGTAGATTCTAAAACTGGTCCCTTACTTCAGTAGTTTTCTTTTTTGTCTTCTGCTTCAGACCTACCTTATTATCAAAATTCAAGGGCTAATAGAATGACTTCAACAGCATAAAACAATATTATGATGTGTCTGTCTGATTCGCTTACCAGGGCATACATTCACACATGATTGACACCCAGCTTTCCTTTGATATCTCCACCCACCCACGCTGAGGGCTGTCTTTCAGTCGTTCAAAAGCTGAAGTTATTGCATTAGGTAGCTGAACAACTGTGACCTGATGCACAATTTAAATATTTTAATGATGTTTTAATGAAAGGCCAGCTCAAAATAAATAGATTACTCTAAAACGTGAGTAATTTATTACTGTATTTTGTGAACTAAAAAAATAAGTGTAAAGATACGTAAAACATATATCTACAAAAAACACACCTCCAAATCCGCTTTTCACTCTTCCCCGTAAGATACACCCCCTCCCAACCAGACACACAAGCCAAGCGCCAAACACAAATTCTTCAAACGCGACAAAAAACAAACAATCTCATGTTTGCTCTTCACGTTTTTTTCTTAAACCTGCCTACAAACCCCGCCACCCAGTGCCCAAAAAACAAAACGCGCACTCCCTCCGTTCGGCCAAAAGGCCTCCTTCCAAAAACAGTTTCTGCGCGCGGCAGAAAAAATGCAATCGACTGTGTTTGACAGAAGCCCTAAATTTTGCAGAGAGACCACCTGACAAAGCAGCCTATCACATCACAGAAGTACCCAGACAACAAGGCTTAGCCGGGCCAAGATTGATTGTCCACCGTTGAGAGACGACCAGATCGGTGCATCCGATCGACAGCTGACCCTTCGGTCTGTTGAATGATACACAGAAGCGTGGCTGGCGTTCAGTAACGGTAAAGTACATACGCCCTGTCATGATATCATGGACGTGCTCTATCTACAGAATCATCTTGGCTACTAATCAAACGATTCAAGTACACGATTTAAGAAGGTGCGGGTATAACGCACATATTAAAGAATCACAGTTACAGCAATAGGGAAAGTGAAGCAAAATTAGAAAAGAAAAGTAATACAACTTTACTTAAATACTAGAGGGACTAGTAAACCTATCTTCCCCTGGCCGGCGTGTAGGGCTACAATTAGAATCGCCAGCACCAATGAACATTATTTATCGCCGCACACACACCTTTATTTATTTATCAGTCTAGCCGGAACAGCTTGCTTTAGCTTAACTCCAACGATACCATAGCCTAGCACACTGTCACGCCTCTTTGACTAGAGTAATCTATTTTTTGCTGAAGGAGTCCATCTCTTAATCGTGGCACAGCCTGCTGTCAAAAGATATATAAAGCTCATTACAAATATTCTCAATGACATTGTGCTCCGCTCGTGTGTCCATCTACGCGTCTCGATGTGCAGCTACAACTTAACAGCGCATTAATCACGAGTGCTAGCAGGACTTATTGGAGAGAGCGAAGCTGCAAGACAGCTGGACCCCGTCAGCGTGACTACGATACGAACAGTGGGCTCGTGTTAGAAATAGTCGCGAAGTGACTAGTGCGTCAGGAGGCTAGTGTACTAGATCAGTCTGATGACATCGCTCTCGCTCTCTACAAGGATAAGAAACGAAAAATCAACAGCGACAGCAGTAGATTCAACAGTCATTTAGCTTAATGGCTGAAATGTGACGCTCATTCTCAACGGAAGCGAGTAGTGCTTTCTAGTAGACTTTTGATAACTAACGGTATGGTTGCGTTGAATGAGCATGCGTTAAGTACAATATAAGTGAATAGCTCATACTGGACGGTCGAAATATGACCAGTTTTACTGAAGTTCCTACAGCATATGACTGAAGTCAAATATGAGCTCATGTAGTGAACGTGAAACGAATATTGTTTCGCACGCTGTACATTTGTCTTAATCTAAGTGTGCTATCACAACATTATGCTGCTCTCACAATCAATTAACAATTATCTCTCCCAAACAATTTGAAAATCGACATTAAACATCACTGTTTACATCAAAGTATTATCTTTGTATGAAAGGCACGGATGAAAGCTTCGACGTAGCGACGCCACAAGTATGCATTTCTCCTTAGATTCACTTGGCGCATCTACTGTAATGATAGTATACAACAACTATGCCTCTTAAAATGACAGATATAGAATGGTCTCAAGTGTGGGGATGGACACGAAGTACCATAAGCTTCCTAATATGTAGCATACGAATTTGTATACTATTGGGGAGTCAAAGTGCGATAAATGATGCAGCGTGAGAATTTCTCATCTCGCATATCAACTCATTATAGAATATTATCCACTAGATTTTGTCATATTAATAGTCATCACATTCAGATAGATCAATCTGTGCATGTACCTACATGCGCTAGTCGTCAATAAAGTATCAGTACACTATACATTTGTTTCATGTGTTCGCTTCTGCCACTATAAATATTCCTGCACATAACATTTCAGAATAGGACACATCGTGACGCCCATCTACTGATCATTACAAACGAATGATCCGTATAACATCTGACTGTACCCATGTCACATGTTTCAATTGCGCCATAGATGATCTGCTTATGGTCGTATAGATTTCCACTTCATGAAAGTTAACTAAGCATACATTTCGGCATCTAAGTCACTTCACTTCTTCTATACACAGGTACATAACAGATCAATAAATAGAAACCGATACAGACCGAACAATATAGGTTAAAGAGCGTGTCTGGACAGCATGCTCAGAGTCACCATGTTAGAACTGAAGCAAAGCTCCATTCTCTATGATCATAATCATCATCAGAATTCACGTTAACGGCAACCCAGTTTACTAGATAGCAAGATTTGTATAGTTGTCAATCATTAGGGGCGCTCTTATGTTGTTGAGCATCAATAACTATGACTAAAAGCACCTAAGAATCACATACGAGTCTCCTGCCATAGTTCTTAGTACCAGGCAACTTTCATCGTGTTAATATACGAATAGACAAACTAGCACTTACTCAAATGATTAATGACAAATGGTGATGTGTATCACACAACATCAGCATAGCATCTTGTGTGACCTACTTGTTCGCTTATCATGGACATCGGCTCTAGCATGATCTCTGCATCGTTCTCCGAGTAATTACTTGTCACAGGCCTAGACTAGTCAACGGATGATGCAACGCAATTGTGACTGGTAGTAATCTCATGTGTCTCGGTGCCTAAATCGCAGACCTATGCTGACAAAGTGCTAAGTCTGACGATTCTATTCGTTTGAGCCAGTTCAGACAGTGATTGATTATCAGACCGAAGAACACACTACGAGCTCTCTGTTAACGGGAACCTATAGATATGAGATTCTGGTGCAACTGTAAAGACGAGGTGCGCATTGATTGTGCCTCAGTACATATATAACATAGTAATATTTCGTAAATCAGGACACATATAACAGAGATATGAGCGTGTGAGTCGTCATGACTCATATGAGGCTCTCCTCTGAGAGGGGTCTGGATGTGTGAGAACTACAAGCATGACTAAGCCTTAGTTAGTCTGATCCTATGCAGACTCAAAATAGGCTACGAATAGTGCAACAGTGATCATGTCCATATCTGTAGAATGCCCTAGATTCGAGATACTGACATAATCGCATAAATATCAGTTGTAAGCTTTACTCATCTTCACTGACCATTACAAATGTAGTCTAGTCACCCCAACTGCTCAAACGTACTCATCCACAAAGTCGGACAATGACACTCACGACATCCGAACACACCAAAAAGAAAATCACACATTGCATAATATCATACTCTTTTGACTAGTCTGCGTGGCAGCTACTCACTACAAACCAACAGAGTTTTCTCATTCACAAATAGAAGTGTCGTCACCCTCTTTCATCTTCTATGCGTGCGCAAACACTAGAACTAGCTCATGGACCTATCCATGTTCTTGGCAGCGATCGCGGCAACGTCAATATACATTTGCTTCATCTGAGAAGAAAGCCGGATCCAACATCATTTTGTTGAAGAACGCGATGCATGCAGAATAACCTTCATCTGTCAAAAATGCCCTGCAAGCAGTCAAACACCTTTGTGAGACTTGACCTCCGACACAAGAGCAGCGCGAAGAAAAGCGCGGACAAGAGGGAGCGGTGCGAGACGGGCGGCGTGCGCAGCTGCGTACGACTGTGGGCTGCAGAGCAATACGAGCAACTTACTCTGCAAGGCAGCAGAATAGCAGAGCAGCAAGGAGGTTTTGTTCTGGTCGTGCTGGTAGAGTTGCGAGTATGGAAACTATGTACATGGTCGAGCTTCAGTGGCAACTTTTTGCTTCACGTGGTCTAGCAGTGAGTTACACAGTTCAACGCTAGACAGGCGTAGACTGTACGCGTACTGCAAGTAGGCGTGACTGGGTACTATTGACTAGCTGGGAGGTGTACCGTGCAGATCGGAGACAGCTAATCTATGAGCACTACGACAACACTCATCTGCGATGCAGACGGGTCCTATCTTGACGTGACTCGTGACTAGTCGATAACTCAACAATTATCCACAAATTAGCCTAACATACGCGATGTCTAAGTTTATTTCGCTATGTACGTGGATACATAGCTGAGGGAAGGTGCCAACACAGGAGCAAAGTTGAGACCTCGCGCGCGCTGATGTACGCACTGCAAAGCGTTTTTGGTGAAATACTTTGACTTTGACCCTAACTTACATTCCAGAGGCTAAGTCAAGCACCCCCAAGAGTGAATGACTGATTGGACTTCATTTTGTGAGTATATACATAGGTCTTCCCTGTTTTCTCGTTTTTATTATTCTGTTTTGTGTGTTTATTTTTCGCCTATTCTACAATGTATGTCTCAAAGTCCGAGTACAGTTGTCAGTGGTCCTGACTGTGTTCTGCTGTGGTACTTACCTTAATATCTATACGTTTATGCATGTAAGTTACTGTTTTCGGGTAGCTCCAAATCTAGGTGTTTTTTTGTTTTTTTTCTTCACCAAGTATTACTTGACAATGAAATCTTGCACCGACGCCAAATGTACTTCTTCTAGCCTTACATAGCTTTCAGTCGATCTCGTCATATCACCAGGACAAAGAAGTAGATGCTATCGATGGCTACAGCACAAGATGCTAGTATATAGCAATTACTGTGGCGAAAGGTGGATGAGGTGCATGATGATCAGTTTAGGTCATTTTTATCTGTCTACGCATACGAGCTTCGAGTCCTGAGTGCTTACATCATGGGTCGACGAAGCCAAGTCAAAATGTTAACATGTTTCACATACTAACGGCCTCAAATGTAAATAGGGAATCAGTACGTCGATTACGTCTCATGATAAATTTTCTTTTATTATAATTGTTATACAAGTCGCGAATTGCAAGCAAGTCGGCATCCTACGTGCATCAACTTCAATGCAACTGATGTATTCTTTAGGTCTTACTAATACAACTTGTCGATAGCAACTACCTCCAATAGAATCTGCGTGAATGCTGCTGCCACATGAGTCAGTTGGGTCTGGTGTTAAGTAAAACGTCCTTCAGCTACACGTAATCATCTTGCGATTATATTTACAGGCATGCGGCTGAGGACAGTTCGTCGGCTACCGGCTGAGATGTCGCCTCCACACTTACTGCTACTGTGGCAAATTATTATCTAGTTGCCAATCCAGTGTTCCCTGCTGACTACTTTCATTAGCTGATTATTGTCTTCTCAGGCATGTGGATTCAGATCACTAGTGGTATCAATATTGTGCATGATAACTGATTCCGTAGCTGTTCATTTCTCATTGGACCGACTGTTGTAGTTTGACGATTTTCAGAGTTTCTTTTCGTCTCACTTACCGTTCATCCAACTCTTAATACTTCGGCTCTCTCAAACCTACGCGCTGAATATCAGACTGCAATCCGGTAGCTCTACTACAGACATAGATGACTCATGGAAAAATAAGTTCATCGCTTGTGTTTTAATCATAGCAGGTCTATAACACCTGCAGCTGTAGTGTACTCAGTTGAAGGGTCTGGACTGCAATGATCACAGGCGATAATGCGATGAAATGTGCAAATAATCTTGAAATACTGCTACCAAATCGTAGTCTCTGACATACAGACTATAAGTTAAGACGTTTGACACTCATATACTATGTTAGATGTCAAAACATGAATTCACATCATTTGTATAATTAGTCACTTATACATTATTTTTAGGTATTTAATTCTTATTTTAAATAAAGGACGACTGCATATTAGTATCTTCTAAGGTGCATAGTACCGTAGTATGGCAAAATTAAAGAGTAAGCTGTAACCATCGTGATTTTTTAGTACATTGCAAACTTTACAAAATGTACTTACAATTATAATTCGGAATCAATACTGCTGATGCAGTGCCTTATGCTCTTGATCGACATTGAATCCGTGGTGGCTAATGCCATTCACGTTAAGCTGCTCAACATCGGAGTGATGCTACATTGACCAGCGTTATTATGCGGTGAAGAGAATTATGCTCTGATCAGGAGACAGGCCATGTAAAGACTGCCAATCCTGCACAATCAGATGTGGGAACTGAGGCTGTGACGGGCGACTGCGATTCTAGAACTAATTCTGCTGTAACTAAATGATATATGTTGCTCCAGGAACCACATCGCGCTAGTATAAATAAGTGTGATCACAACAAGCAGAGGCGAGAATGGCGACTTAGTCTATGTTAGAGTTAGTGTTCTTTTCGTGTTCTGTGTTGTGCAGTCGTCCTGTGTACTTTTACGTCGTGAGTGTTTTGTATTAGTCCGAACACAGATGACGGTTGTCTGACGCTCTCAGGAAAAGCACTGTGCAGGGGAAAAACATTAAATTATTGATAACCATAAACTCGTATAATGATGTACTAGCATTTTTCTGTACTTTCATGCTGTATTTGGTTATTCTCTAGATCAAGTTCAGTTGTAGATATTGTACAAGAAAAATGTACCCTTTGTAATTTTACAAAGCTGCTACCACCACACTGTCAAAGCATGTCAGAAACCATTTCAAATAATGACTTCATGTTAGGGTTATATAAACCCTGCATGCTAAATGTTCTTTAAAATAGTTTATCTGGGTATATTTGCACAGTAATGTTGCAATTCCCCCATACTTTTAACATGGTTATACTGTGCATTTACTATAGCACCATGGCTGGCGGAAGTTTTTAATATGGTTTACCATACTCGGTGGGGGGGGCAGGTTTGCAATGCTTACCTGTTTTTACCATGCTTTCACTATGCTTTGTTTTTAATATAGTAAACTATTATACAGGGGTTGGCCACTAAGACATTGACACTGAGTTATTGTATTAAAGTTTGGTACACATCTATATTGCAGTAAATGTTTTTGTGCCAATCTTTTTTAACCTTGGGGAATATCAATAATACAGACATTTTTCACATATCAGTTTTATCTCATGTTTACTATTGTCACACAATACTATAACCCCCAGCGATTAGAAAGTATGAACTCTATAGATTACATTTGAGATATTTTGCATAAGAAAATAGGGGGTGAAACAAAGTGAACACTGGCATCCAAAACATGTAAAGGTTGATAAAAGCCATTACTGAAAGGCCTTTACGGGAAAAAAAATAATGTATGATATTAATCTAAAAGGCCTGCTGTTCTGTTTTATGCACTTGCTTTGTGTTATGTTTACTTTTCTTCTAATCAGTGAGCTTTTTAATTCTTGCTGTCAGCTTTTTGTGGTTAAAATTAGGATTTTCCAATGGTAAACATGTCTGTTATAAATCGGTAATGGTGTAGGGATTGAAAAAAAAGTGGCAGTGAGAAAATATGTAGTGATCTCTTACCACCACCACCAGACTGAACATGATTTTATTGTGGCTGTTTTAACCATTACAGAAGTAGAAATTAGAAATATACCGCATGTGCACTGCTTCAACTGCTTGATACATAGCTTGTAGAGGCACACTACAGGCCAAAAGTTTGGAAGCAACACCATTTGCATAACAACTTGGGATGGGGATTGTATTGCCCACTTTTACTCAAAAACCATGTACTGCCTAAATATCTTGGAACCCCTGAATTGCCTCCTCTTTAAAAATATGCACAATATTTAAATGAGCAGTTTGTCTCGTGTGCAGCGGCATCCTAAATATGATCCACTTACTACCAATACGCAATGACTGGGTATGACATTTTTCAGCAAAAATAGGCTTCTGGCTAATGTCTGCCAAGGACACAAAAGTTTTGGGGTGTCAAAAAAAAAAAAAAATCCTCTGTCATTCAGCATTGGGAGTAATTGAATCATATTTGGGGTATCAATGCACATGTGCATATTTTTTTTATAAAAGGAGATGATTATCAATTCAGGGACTCAAGTCCTTTGTATTTTTTTTTTTCTAATCGGAAGTGTTTTAATTTGAATATAAGTTTTTGACAAATAAAACGTCAATGCATCGTTGATAAATGCCTATATGATAATCAAATAAGAATGTGACATTTTATTCATATCAACACAACACACAGTGCTGGAGTGTTGGCAAACAATGTTTTTTTTTTTTGTTTGTTTATTTTTCCTGGTTGTCCCTTGTTCAAATTGAGATTGTCAACCCACCTTGACGGCATCAATGCTAAGTCAAACTATTAGTATGAACAAAGCACTTTACTTAACGATCTGGTTTCCGTGGCTCTGTTATTTGTTTTCTCACAGCTCCTCGAGTGATGAGGTGGAAGAATCATCTGGCCCGGCACACCAGGTGTTAGTACACACGTCTCCTGAGGTTACAGTGATACCGAATGATGAGAACATAGAACATCAAATGAGCGATTCTGACTCGGATGGTCCTATACTTTACAGAGATGAGGAAGATGAGGATGACGAATACACTTCAAGTACGGTTTCAAAATATTTAATTTCCAATATAAATGCCCGGTAATTTTTCAATCCCACCTATTTTAGACATTCAGTTTTTAGAAGTGAAAAGGAGCAATGTGAATAGAGTGGTAAACAGTGATGGAGAATAATGGCGATTACACATCTATTAAATAGGTAAGGAGTTAAATATTGCAAAGTATATATTAATTTTTCTTTTAGGCAAAGTAAATGTATTATTTTCTGAACTGTGTGCAGATAGAAACTAGGGAAGCATGTTGCATTGTGATGTGGCAAAGTATATTGGTGAAACTAGCAAATCAGTAGCCATCGGAGTTGTGCAGCATAAGCACTGGGAGTCCAAAACCACTCGTCTCATTGCACTCCAACCAACGTGCATGCATTTCAGTTTTATATCAAAACGCTTGATGAAAGAAAGACCAGAGAGCAACAAGCAATGGCATGAATAACAGATAGCCCATTGAGAGTTAACAAAATAACACCACTACACCAGAAAACCTTTTCCATTTTAAGACCACTATCTACAGCCCTCCCTCATGTTTTCATCTTTATCTTTATTTCTCTCTTTTACCAACTATTTTTACTTATTTATTTTTCTTTTTTATGTGTGTCTATGTGATTAGCTAGCCACTCACACCTCTACAAGCTGAATGTTGCATTCATAATGTGACCATTAGGAGACCATTTACACTTTATCAATCGGGGGTGGAGTCCACACTCCAAAATACTATGTGTAGTAAATCTGAAGCCATTCCAACATTTAAGACATTGAAAAATACTTCTAGTTTTAAACAGATGAGAATCGCATCTGTAGGGCGCTTGTACTGCTGCTCTCTGTTAAAAAAATAAATAAGCATGATAACAGGTATGTTAACTACATGGTTTCAGGTATGTTATTATTTTACAAAACTTGAAATACCACCCTGTGTTATTGTATGAAACACTGTCCTCCCCAGCCATCCACAAGCTTTAACTCATTATTTTAAAAAATGTTTTTTCAAAGGCACTCCCAGACTTTTTCATGAAACTGTTTTAGACTGTTGTGAGCTTTTATATGTTGTGAAAGGATCCCATTATTTGTGTACAAATCCTAATGAAGTTTCAATGTTTTTCAGGTTCACTTGCAAATAAAATCCATCGGAAAGACACTTTAACTATTAAACTCGGCAAAAGACCAAGCAAAAAAGAGCTTGAAGACAAGAACATTTTGCCACGAACTTCAGAAGAAGTAAAACAGGAAATTCGACAGCAACTGGTGAGGTAAGACATTCCCAATTCTCAATAAATGTGGGATTTTTTTACCATTTTATTTTAGTAATACATTAACTCTCCTCTCAGTGATATCCACTGTCCGAAACTAAAAATAAGTCAGTACCAAGTCTACTTTATCTTTTTGGCTGGTGCTTTAGCATAAAATAAATGGTATTCAAGAACACTATTCAATAGTATTCAAAAAGCTGATTTTTGCTGCCATTATAGTTCTGCTAGTTGCTGTTTTTATATTTAGTCCATTGGAAGCTTCTAGATGCTGTTTCCAGATACAAGTGCTTGTGACTATAAACCTATTTTCTTTCATTGAGCTTCTTGTTGTGTGTGTGTATGTGTGTGTGTGTGTGTGTGTGTGTGTGTGTGTGTGTGTGTGTGTGTGTGTGTGTGTGTGTGTGTTTCTTTTTTTTTTTAAATAGGCCTATTTATTCTCCATAACTACATGTATGTGTATTGATTTAAGAATGGACAGTGTCACACGAATGATGATGATGTGACTGGTAAAACATCTAGTGACCAGTCACTGTGATGGACAGCAGTTTCCTATATAATAACTATAATAACTTCAACCCTGTTTAATGGATTTACACTAAATAAAACATGTATTATCGATCAGATCTCTTGACGTGGGTCATTGTGTACCAGATAGTGAAGAAATTTAAAAAAAAAGGTTTTTAGTTTGTTGTATTTTTGAGAAAGTATTAATCCAGAGTTCCGTTTCAAGTACGAAATGTAACCATTACCTAAAGGGTGTATACTGCTTAAAGACCCTGAAACTTGAATAAGATATATCAAAGCTGCTTCACCGAGCCTGTGATGCAGTCATGCCCGCCCCCGAGGGCATAAGAAGACTGCATGCACGGGTGTTTCAGAGGACTGATCTGACAGGAGAGCCTATACAGAAAGTACTTCTTGTTTTTATCTGAGTATATTATTCACTATTTGTGTCTTACACAAATTAATATGATGATAATTATTGATGTGGTATTAGTTTTACTAATTACACATAATTTTTGCATACAGCCTGTGTGATACGTTTCACAACGGCCTTGTGCCCCGCATGAAGCCAGCGGCTTGTGCCGGCCCTTCCCAGGGACCAAACAACTTGAGTCAGCTGACTTGTGCTCACCTCAAAGGCTGCTTAGCTCTGACTGGAGTTCAAATAAAAAATGTATATTGTATTTTCTGAATTTTAATTGTTGTATTACTGTATTTAGTGAGAATATGTTTCTTGTGTGTCTTTTTTTCCAGAAAAACAAGCACAGCTGCTTGGCTCAGCAGCTCTGTTGGGCTCAGCAGCTCTGCATTGACCGAGATAGGCGCTTCGGCTGAGAATGCTTGCAGTCTCTCCCACAGTATCTCGTTGCCTTCTTGGTGACTGCTTGCAGCACCATTGCGAAGGCTGTTAGGACTCTAACAAGCAGGCTTCCCTCAGTCTTGTGTTCGTACTGACTGTGTGGTTTTGCCAGAAGCTTATACAGGTGGGCATCCCTGTATACTGCTTCCTGCAGTAACACAAGCTGAGTAGACCCTTGCCGAGGTCACCGACCAACTCCGTTTCTGACCCTGTACAGACCCAGTGCAAGTCACCAAACTGACTGGTACTGTTCTGGCTCAAAACTCGGTTCCATACCGACGGCACCGTACCGACCCGGCACTTAGGCACAGAACCAACCGGTTCGATTCAAGTTCCTCACCAGTACCTTACCAACCCGATGCTAAGGCACTGAACCGCCCCAGCACCGTTCCTGTACCGCCTTGGTTCCATCCCGGTACCATACTGTACCGACTCGGTCTGAGTACTCTGATCGGGTCTTGACCCGCTCCATGTCTGTTTTAGCAGACTGGCAGCAGCTATACATTACTGTACACTGCATTGTTGCTTGCATCATGCCTGGGTTTTATCCTTGTGACTTGTACAAGGCCAGTCTGCCAATTGAGGATAAGTACAGCAGGTGTTCTTCCTGCCTGGGGCCAGAGCATGCCAAAGAGGCACTAACCAACCGCAGTTTCTACAAGTTTCTCTAAGCGCACACTGGAGAAATGTATGTCTTGCAGCTCTACAGATCGCTCGGTGTCCATTACTCCATTACAGTGTGTTTACCCATCACCCTCTGTTAAAGAGGTGGCTTTGTCCTCTCCATTTAACTCTGTGCCAAGGGCGAGCAGGCAACATGACCGGGGAAAGACCCCATGTAGGAAGTCATATTCACTGTCTTACTCATCCTCCTCTGCCTCTCCTTCTTCTCCAAGGAAGAGGAATAGTCACCGATCCATTAGATCGGCAGACCGAACAGCTGGAGAAGCTCTGGGCAGCTGTTTCCCATCGGAGAATGGTGCTTGCAGAGCTGCTGCGTAACCATGCATCTCCGCCTTTCTGACGGCTGTATTCAAAGCCACTATAAAATGTATAACGAAAGGAGAGGATTTTTAAAAAAAAATTTTATTGAGTATGTTACATAAACATCTGAAAAATCGAAGCTAATTATATATGTATATACATATGAACATTTATTTTACAATAATAATGCCAAAAAGAAATGGATTTTTTTTTTTTCTTTCATGCAAACTTAAGTAACACTTTTGGGCTTCTTATGAACAACTGTTTTATACATTATATTCAAAGAACAAAACAAACAAAAAAAGAAATAAACACAACTTATTATTATTATTATTATTATTATTATTATTATTATTATTATTATTATTATTTTGATTATTACAAAGGTTATAAATGTGTGTGGGGATGACGAGTCTTTCCTGATTTATATAAACATGGTATAAATATATATATATATAGTACGTGAATTGTAATCATATACAATCATATACATTAAATTTTTTTTTTTTTTTTTTTAATTATTATTTTATTTTTTTTATCATTACCCGAAAAAGACCTGAGTGTCCGGTTCTGGATTTTCTACCCAATTTTTATGTATATATAATACCGAGCATCAGAAGAAACTTATCACTATTATGGCTCATTTATTTTAAGTGTGCAAATGATGGACATTGACAAAATGCTTTTGGTTTCTTTTTAATCACTCAATCATTCATCAGTGACTATGACTGAAGCATATGCACTTGATCACCTAATTAGTGAGACAGTTGATTGGACATTGATCGGAGTGATTTCAGCTGTTGAATTGCAAGCTTGAATAAAAGCTATAAAGAAAATCACAGAAAAAAAACAATATGCCACGTCTGTCAAGAGAGCATGATTTCGAAGCGACAGACAAGCAAACCAAGTGCTAGAAAGAGAGCGGGTTGGGCGAGGGAATGGGTTTGCGAAGCTGAAGTGAAAATTTGTAATTTTTAGAAATTTCTCACACAGAATTTTAGGAAAAATCTTTTATAGCAAAAGTTTTGCATTTGTGGATGAGGAAAAAGTTACAAGAAATCGATGTCAGTTATTTTTCAGCAATTTTTTGGCAAAACTCCAAAAATGTTAATTCAAAAGTATTCATACCTTTGATGCTCTGATAGTATTGTCTACAAGGTAGTAGACATTTCAATATGATAATACAGAACCACCAAATTCTAGAAAAGTCTAGAACATTTTTAGAGCATATAAAAGGGTTAGGCGTAGGATGATTGCTGTCATTACCAATAAGTCAATATGGGAAAACGTAAAGAGTTATCTGAAGAACTTGTGCAGAAAAGGCCTGTCTTTAGAGAACACTAAATAAGGAAAGGCACCTCATTCCAACATTGCCATGCCCTTTTTCCGGAGGCAACGGAAGGCTGTCCTCCAAATCAAACATTACTAAAATTCTCCCAAACTTGGCCACTCAGGGTAGGTAGGTAGAGCACATCACACAGTCACAATAAAGAATCAAGAAGTGCAGTTAATATATTTTAATGACTGGTGAAATACATTTCAAAGCTGCTGCAGTATGTCCACTATTTTGTTTTTTTAAATATTTTCATAAAACAAACATTAAACTTTAAATCTGCAGGGTGTAGTGCAAAACAACATCGTGAAAAAACACATTTGTAGGTGAAAAGGGCTAAAATAAGTCTCTACAGTAAAAGTAAAAATATATAAACACATGAAATTTTCGGTCCACTAAAATAAAGGGCTTTGCATAATCACTGCAAGTAAATTCAAGTGTCCACTGTGAAAACACACCACAAAAAGTAGCACTACAACATCAATACAAAAAAATGGTGTCTGAGTTACAAGCTATATATATGGAAACAGGAATGCGTAACCAATCAGACTGCAGCGTCTGTATCATCTGATCCGAAACCACCAAAATACATTGTCGTCATCTGAACCAAATAACCCTGAATCATTAAAGCACAGAGCAGCTACTTCTAGGCAGTTTTTTCTATTCACGTGATTTGTGATATTATTTGCACATGGTTATTAAAAAGCAGAAATTCATGTGGTGAACTTTTGAATTTCATCTAAAAGGGGGTGGGGCGATCGTTCAAACCTGGGCGCTGACTCAACAGAATGCGGTATCTATATTGTGGCAGAGCACAGGCTCTGCGCATGGGTGCATGTGTTGTGTTTTGTTTTGTACTTGGGAAGCACTACAGTTACATATTGTTAAATAATATGACAATGTAGTATATATATATAATTTCTCTCTGGAGTTAAGATTCAAGTTAAGATTATTATATAAATATTATGTTCGACTTAATATAACAGTATTTTTGGCCATAGCTGTATATTGTTACGTCTCATCTCAGTTTACTTTTTCTAAGATTACACATTGAAATTTAAGTCTTTTTTGGGGGAAAAGAAAAGGCTGAGGTCTTTAAAAAAGGTCATGTCTTCTAGATTGAGCTCAGAACTATAATTGCTGGGATCAATAGCTATAAAAATGTTCAGTGTGCTGCAAAGCTGGAGTCTTTCATTCAGAATGGTACTGTACTCAGCTTAATCTTCTTTTTTCTTGGCAGGCGCCTGAGCCAAAGACCAACGCCAGAAGAGTTGGAACAGAGAAACATCCTGAAGCGTGAGTAGACCTATTTTAAATACATTTTTACAGTAGCTCTCAAAAGTATTCATCCCCCTTGGACTTTTCCACATTTTATTGTGTTCCAACATGGAATCAAAATGGATTTAATTAGGAGTTTTTGCCACTGATCAACACAAAGTCCATGTCAAAGTGAAAAATAAAATCTACAAATTGTTCTAAATTAATTACAAATATAAAACAGAAAATAATTGATTGCATAACTATTCACCCCCTTTGCTATGACTAACCTAAATAAGCTCTGATGCAACAAATTGTCTTTAGAAGTCACATAATTAGTTGAATGGTGTCCACCTGTGTGCAATTAAGGTGTTTCACATGATTTCAGGTTAAATACACCTGTCTCTGGGAGGTCCCACGGTTGGTTAGTACATTTCCTAACAAAAACTACATCATGAAGACAAAGGAACATTCAAAGCAAATCCGGAATAAGGTTCTTCAAAAGCACCAATCAGGTGTAGGATAAAAGAACATTTCCAAGGCATTGAATATCCCCCAGAGCACAGTAAAGTCCATTATTAAGAAATGGAGAGAATATGGCACAACTGTGAATCTGTCTAGGAAAGGCTGTCCTCAAAAACTGAGTATCCGGGTGAGAAGGGCACTAGTCAGGGAGGCCACCAAGAGGGCTATGGCAACTCTAAAGAAGTTACAGTCTTCCACGGCTGAGCTGGGAGACACTGTGCATATGGCACCAATAGCCCAGGTGCTTCACAAAACTGGCCTTTATGGGAGAGTGGCAAAAAGAAAGTCATTGTTGAAAAAAACTCACATCAAATCTCGGCTAGAGTTTGCCAGAAGGCATGTGGGAGACTCTGAGACCAAGTGGAAGATTCTATGGTCTGATGAGACGAAAATAGAGTTTTTTGGCCTCAGCGCTAAGCACTATGTTTGGTGCAAGCCTAACACCGCACAACATCCTGAGAACACCATCCCTACCATGAAGCATGGTGGTGGCAGCATCATGCTACGGAGTTGCTTCTCTGCGTCAGGGCCTGGAAAGCTTGTGAAGATAGAAGACAAAATGGATGCAGCAAAGTAGAGAGAAATCCTGGAGGAAAACCTGCTGAAGTCTGGAAGAGACCTGGGATGTGGGAGAAGATTCATCCTCCAGCAGGACAATGACCCTAAACATACAGCCAAAGCCACACTGGAGTGGTTTAAAAACAAAAAGGTCAATGTCCTGGAGTGGCCCAGTCAAAGCCCGGACCTCAATCCAATTGAGAATATGTGGAAAGAGTTAAAAATTGCTGTTCACCAAAGGTCCTCATCCAACTTGACGGAGCTTGAGCAATTTTGAAGAATGGGAGAAAATTGCAATGTTCAGATGTGCAAAGCTGGTAGAGACTTATTCAAATAGACTCATGGCTGTAATTGCTGCCAAAAGTACCTCTACCAAATATTCACTCTAGGGGGTGAATACTTATGCAATCAATTATTTTCTGTTTTGTATTTGTCTACTGTTGTAGATTGTATTTTTCACTTTGACATTATGGACTTTTTTTGTGTTCACTCCATAGCTGCCAAAATCTGCAGCTCCTCCTGCTAATGAGAGGCTTTTCGCACACCCAAATCACCCTGTATTTGTTTAATTGTATATCATTTAAAATAGATACCACTCTAGTAAAATCATTCCACAAATGGTGCCTTTCGTGCACTTTCATTTGGTGTGCCTCACGTGAAATTTTGAATAATTCATAGCTAACATGCATACTCATTTTTTAAAATGGTCTGCTGTCATTACAAGTTTAAATAAGCCTTTCAGTTTGCATTAATTCCTTTATGGTAGTCGGTTATACTTGAGACAGTCTAACAACATTGTGATTGCAAATAAGTTTCT
This sequence comes from Polyodon spathula, assembly GCF_017654505.1. Lineage (NCBI taxonomy): Eukaryota > Metazoa > Chordata > Actinopteri > Acipenseriformes > Polyodontidae > Polyodon > Polyodon spathula. The sequence continues at coordinate 51,443,086 of NC_054538.1, read as the reverse complement.
CCAAATCAAGTTTAAGAAGACTGAGTTGCTTCTTTGGGGTTACAGATGGCATCTTTAATCTATCTGTCTTTGTTTGTCTGACTCATGTCAACTGTTAAATCATTTTGTACTCAACAATAAGGTTTTGGACTTAAAATGTTGTTTTAATGTTACAGAGAAAAATAAAGAAGAGGAGCAAGAGGCCAAACAAGAGCTCAAAAGAAGTCTGTCTCGAAAGGTGGGCTGTATGGGAATTGGAATATTAATCTTAACTGTTGTCCCTGGATTGTTTTAAAATTATATTAATATGTCCAATCCTAAAGTATTGAGTTTAATTAAAATTGTAATGGCTGCTGTGATGTTTGTTTCAATGACTGGCAAACAAAAACATGAGGTGTTGCGCTGAACTGAACCCTGAAAGATGAAGCTTCACAATGCCAGTAGCACTACACTGCTAAACTTGTACTTCCCAACTTCTCAGCGTACTGTACTCGACAAGTGGTAATATTGAAACAAGAACTGCCAATAACATTGTAAAAAACAAATAACTTTTAAATTATCGCTAGATTCATTATCTGCACGGTCACTAAAAATGATTTGTTGTATACACCAGCTATGTTTCTATCAATCTTTTTGTATGCGCTAAAAAAAAAAAAACTACTGGGATGGAAACAAGCAAAATCTGGTTAATTAATAATGCAAAAAAAAAAAAAGCGTTTGAGAGGGGTGGATAAAAATGTGTGCTGTACGATAAATGATGCACACAAATGCAGTGGAAATACTTTCCAAGCAAAGTTTTTTCAGTTATGTGGTGTATTTACATGGTCAACATAAAGTCGAAAAAAACCTGCTGAATAATGTTACAGTAACATGTTGAATTACACACTGCTTTGTAGATTTCCATACACTTGTTGTAAAACTAACAACAACTGAAAATTAACATTTCAAAATCTACCATGGAATACTGTAGTACTATTATGGCTTCCGGCAGACTCTTGCGATACCACTTTGTAGTTTGTTTGATTACATGATGTTAAATAAAAGATCTAAACTATGTTCATATAACTGTTAAAATTGTAGGTGATGCTAAAATTTAGGCCATAGCTGTAGAGCAGGGTCTACAATCCTGGAGGGCCATTTCACTACTTTGTCCCAACCTTGTTCTGAATTGTTAAATTAAACTAGTTAAGCCTCCGTAAGTAGGTAGTTATCTCATTTTACCTGTTAAACCTGGAGTGGATTAGCCCTCCAGGACCATGATTGGCCCTAACCCTAACCCTAACCCATGAATAAATGCCCCCACCATAGTTTTCAGAAATAAGTATTCTTCAATCCCCTATTTACTCTTAAAGGGAAATAAAAGCAATGAATAGAGAACAATGGGTTTTCGGAGTCAAAGTAATGTTGCGCTGCATCGATGAGCCTCAAACAGGGAGAAACATGTCTGAACATTTATTTTTTTTTGTGAGTCTACGGATTCTGAATGCGATGTGCAGCCTTTAACAGGGACGAAATCTCGTCTGAAGATGCTGTACGTACTTTTAAAAATGCTGAAAATCGTACGAGCCTTTTTAGGAGACTTTCATGTGCTTTAAGTGGCTCTTGTACGAGAGTCTGAAAACGATTGAGATATATTATATATATATATATATATATATCTATATATATATATATATATATATATATAGATATTATTTAATATATATATCAGTATTATAATCTAATATTTGAATCTATATCATAGTCTGTTAGTATTATGTGCATTTAATATTATATAAAATAAACATACCTCATAATGCTGTGCTAGCATTACTGATGTACCGTGCCATTTTAAACCCCACTGTTTTCTGTACTGGATAATTATTTGGTTAATTTTCCAAATAACTGAATATGGCTGCACTCAGATTTTTTTGCATTGCAGTGTCCACATATCTGATGTCAGGGTTTCGCTGAAAAGGCAGTCGCAGTGCAGTCTTTGGAAGGCAGTCAAATTGGGGTCAATTTTTGTGGCAATTTTTTTAAAGATGCTACTTTGTAAATTGCAACAGTTTTTGCCAAACTGTGTGTCATTTTGGTCCAAGTTTTTAATGCTGCCATAAACCTTGCCCTCTTATTTATTTTGCTTCTTACATGCTGCAGACATGTTTAATATTTCCACCATTTCTCGGCATGATCTCTGACCACTGTAGATTTGAATTGCTTCATTACCTGACCACACCTCATGTATTTATGCTGCCATCCCTGGACCATTCACTTTCCCCAGGCAAGATTGAAAGATCATTTTTTAGGTTTCAGTATATGATACTGGACTGCCATTCTGTCTACTTTATTATTATTATTATTATTATTATTATTATTATTATTATTATTATTATAATAATTTACTAATGATTACTTGTTTACCCTAATTTAATGAGAACTCCCGTGGTTATTGATTTCGACAATTAAACTAGAACCCATTTCCGTAATTTAAAATCGACTAAGATTTTCCTGAACGTCTGAGTATTTTCCAGATTCATATTGATCTTACATTACTTTAGCTGATTTAGTATTTGCAGACTCAGTCTATTTTAGATTTTCATGATACAGTGAGCTGGGGAGCTGTTCTTTCAGTACCAAGAAACAGAGCTTGGGAAAGTGATCATTTGTATTGGTTTGGTCCAGAGCCATTAACATTATTTTTTTAAAATTGGAAAACTGCTATAATGATAGTTCTTTTTGATATGTGGACTATGAAGTAATTATATTATGTGAAGATTGGAACTAAGTTTTAGGCTGCCAATAATCAGTACAATAATTAGAATTAATAGTAGAACACGCTGAACTGGAAAATGCTGCCAATCTCACTGTTGGGTAGATTTTTCTATGAAAGGTTCCCAGCCCAGAATGAAGAAAAGGAGATTCTCTCACTCTAAACCAGGAGCGCCATCCTTGCCTATTCTTCAGAAATATTATTTGGCTACAAGGCTATATTCAGCGCAATACTGGATTTTCAGAAATGTTAATGCCGGAAAACAATCTGACTATTCACCCCTAACTGGTCCCCCAAAAAATAGTTTAAACATTTAAAATAAAATAAAAACTGTTACTTTGCATATGCTAAATGTCTGGTATAATGTTTAAAAATGTTAGGATTAAATGATGAATATTTAAAAGTGGAAAAGAGAGATATTTTGTCCACAAAATAGAAAAAGCTTTGTAACAGTTTCGTTTTTCACCGGACTAAAGTCGGCTTGAATGTTCCTCTTCATCACATAGCACTGTTAAGTTTCTCCAAAACAAATCCGGTAGGTAGCAAAAACTATTTTTCACTGTCACAGCGCTGCAGAGAGGTGGAACAAACAAGGCAGTGACGTCACATACTCACTGTAATGAAGAACATCCTTCATGCTTTCAATCATCGATGTATTATTTAATAATAATAATAATAATCTTTGTTAGATAGCGTCTTTCATTATAAGGATCCTAATGCTCTTTACAAAGAAAAAGATGTAAAAAAAACAACAGCAAAAAAAACAAAGAGAAGCAACTGCAGCTCGCAAATAAAAACTAAATCATAAACATTTGGGCCCTTTTTACATAAAATTATAGTATCGGAAAGTGCTTTTACAATAAAAAAAATATATAAGGCCATATAATACAGAATCCATACAATTTCAAAGAAAAGAAAATGCATTAAAAATCTGACAAAATAGCAGGTAACAAATAAAAAATAAAACAAGCAAAATGTATGCAATAAACTAAAGAACTAAAGGCTTTATATTATAGACTAGTAAAAATAGGTGTGTGGTGTCTTTGTAAACACTGATATGATATTAAACAACTTTCGCTTTGTATTATAAGTTTACACAATTATTTTTTGTAAATCGCGAGATCTTGCTAGGAATGCAGGATCAGTGTGGGATGCAGTGCCTGTTTTGGAGCAAATGCTGTTCTTCATCGAATGCACGTTTTATATTGTAATACGTTATCGTAAGCAGTATATTAGTATTATGAATATAGATATGTTACGCTTGTTTGTATATAATGCATATAAACTAAATATATACTAACTAATGTCTTGGCAGTAAATATTTAAAATTTAATTTGTTGCTACATCAACTTCTGGAGTCCCCATTGGAGATAGCACTGTCAATCATGGTACTGCATCCGGGGTTTAGCTTCACAGACTGAGTTAAGGTTAGAAGCATTTAAAATATATATAGTACGTCGTTAAAAATTAAATGGATAGTCACGATCCACAACCACAAGACATAAGTGACCCAAGGAATTCAAATTAAATTACCCACAGAGAACTATTAAACTGACTAATTCTCCCTAACTTACTCTTGTTGGTGGAGCCCGACTGCACATGCGTAATTTGATTTAGCAAAAAGTAAACTGGGCATGTGCGAAGAAGTATTTTAATAACTTGCTAAATACTTAATACAATTTTTTGGTTCCAAAAAAAGGCACTCTTAGCCAATGAGTACTCTCCGTCTGCCAGATATGGTGTTTAAACACGCAGCCTTTTTTGAGTTATTTTAGCGCAAAAGATACTCAGACTAATTTGTCAAAACCAATTTTTTTGTGATTCTGTAATTAAAAAAAAAGCTCAGATTTTCAGATTTCACACGGGCACAGAGCATATGAAATAACGTTCTAATCAGTTTTGAAACGGCCAAGAAAACACCCCTCAAAATCGAGTTTAATTGAGCTATCACACCATTAAATGCTCGCAAGGTAAGTTATTCACTAGAGTTTATACCCTAGTCTGGTGAAAGCATTAAACTTAGTTTTGTTGTTCGGATCCATACAATGTATCTGATAACCATGTGTTCAGCTTGTGATGCCCTTATGTTTGTTTGCTGGAATCCAGTTTGCTGGAAACCTGTTTTTGTACGATAGGATTTGCATATATTTGTGTGCAAAATGTTGCAAGCTCATTAGAAATGTGTGTCTTGTTGATGGAAACATAGTTACTGAATCATTTAAAACTATCCATGTTTCTCCTGTGTCCACCGAAACAGTTTTCTGATTGACAACACAGGCACATCTAACACTTGGATATTATGCACATTTTACATTGTCAAAGGTTTTTTGCTGCTTTTGCGTTGTTGCAGGATGCTGGGTTAGGATTTGTACTTTTTATGGTAGAACCCTCTCACTTCATGGGTTCTTATATTATCACAAAGTAGTACCTCAGCCCCACTGATTTTCTGTTTGTCCACAGCTTAGTTTAAGGCCAACAGTTGCTGAGCTTGTTGCACGTAGAATACTCCGGTTTAATGAGTACGTGGAGGTAACAGATGCCAAGGATTACGACCGCCGAGCTGATAAGCCATGGACAAGGCTTACACCTGCTGATAAGGCAAGGGTTCTTCATTGTTTTCGGTGCTTGCTTTATTCAAAGTCAACAAGTTATTAATAAAATGTTGAATTAAATATAACAGATAAAACTGCATATATTAGTAAAATCATCTGTTATAATTCTCTATATAGTCTGACGTCTAATAATATTCTTCTTTTTTCAGGCTGCAATCCGAAAGGAATTGAATGAGTTTAAAAGCACAGAAATGGAAGTACACGAAGACAGTAAACGATTCACAAGGTGGGTGTATTTTTTTGATTTTTTTACTATGTATTCTGCTATTTTTGATTGTTGAAGTTTTCCTTGTTTTGTTCTGTTTTGTATGTTACTGTTGAAATTGGTGGGACAAATACAGGGCTTCATGACCAGTCTTGAACATTTGCTCTCTACTGTTAAAGTACTGACACTTGAAAGACAATATCAAAATGAAAGACAATATCAGGTACAACTGAAAAGTGTTGTTCATGAAAATCTTATCTATCATTTGCATTGCAGAAACACTATTTAAATGGAAAATTAAACACAAAAGGCTTTATTTTTAAAATGAGTGCATATACAGCATGACTACAAACAATAACATAATATAATAAAATACACTTTTCAAAAGAAATGGGCATGTACATATTACCAGTGTACAGGTGTAAACGGTTATATGTGCACACAAAACTATAAAACGGAAATCACTGTTTCTAATACCACATGAAAAGAAAATGTAACACTACTTCCGGTTTAATGGCTGCATTGTACTCTGTGGAAGAGCGTACGCGTCTGCCAGCTGACTGTGTCTCTGTGTTGTAAATACAGACAGTTCCATTAAACACTGTTGTGTAAACTGGTACATACAAACCTGCAAAACCGATTTTTTTTTTTTTTTTTTTTTTCAAAAAGTAATATAAAAAGAATATATAACATACTTTTCATATTAGGCACATAAGTTGTTATCCTACCTGTCATTTCAGTTTGCTGTATGCATCTGAGTGCTGCTTGCCATATTCCAATCAAAATGACTACTTTTTGACTACAAGATTATATATTTCCTACTGATATGTTCCCAGTTGCATTTGTGGAACAAAACAAAGGATTGTTGTCTTCCAGGTACATTGAAAAATAAGCAACTAGGCTTTCACTGAGTTGGCATCTTGACAAATCCACAGTCTCATAGTCAGTCTACAAACAAAGGCTTGAAATTAAATTTTTAAAAAAAGTGCACTAAGAGGAGGAGGCATGTCTTGTTTGCTGCATTTACAAAAAAAATAGAATATCTTAAGTTATCTTAAAAAAAAAAAACAAAAAAAAACATGTATTGTAATGCATGGATCAAATTGACCCACGTGGCGGTTCTAGGTCGAACTGTTTAACTTTATAATTTGTGTGATTCTGGCTATCAAACACCTTCTGAATATGTATTTATTTAATTCATACATTTAGGAAAAGTCAAAAACGGGCATACACATATGATTTACAACGGAAGAGTAATTAACATTTGAAATGCAAGATGGGTCAAACTGTTCTGTTGTTAAGTATTTAATATTGTTTTCAACATAATCACGATTGTTTTGATATTATCATTCACATATGCTTGATCATAAATCTGTGTTGGCCAGTGGTGTTTGGTTGAGATCAGGCAAGCGACACATGTCACAGACTCCGGGGTTTGGATCTAAGTAAAGCACCATACTGGCAGGGTGTACAATATTCACGTCTGGCAGTATCAACAAAATGTGTGTTTGACTTATCACATAAAACAATAACTACTGTATGCATGCAGTGATATCTGCTGACTGGTTAAACACTGCTTTGTGTTCTCATTTATGTGTGTTGATTCTTAAAAATGAAACCTCTTGCAGAAGATTTTTCTTTCCATGAAATGTTTAGGGGGGGTGGGGTATGGTTACCAGCATACAATTGATTGTAGAGTTGTTTAATTCTCTTCTCCCCCCCCCCCCCCCCCCCCCCCCCCCACCCCCCCCCCCCCCCCCCCCACAGGTTTCCATCGGTTCCACCCCAATGCTGGGTTCAGGTTGTACATGGCTCCCAGATAAAGAGTGGGCGGAACTTCTGTGTTAGTTCAGAGTGGTACATGGCTCTCCAGAAAAAGAGTGGGCTGGAACTTCTGTGTTATGCTGCACATGATCCAGCAGGTTATTTAACTGGACTTGAGTGTTCTGAAAAAGAATCTGCATGTCAGAATCTTAACATTATGATTATTGTAATTCTTCAGCTACGGAGATAAATAATTAGAGACATTCTGGCACCAGTTGGTTAGCTGCAGCGTGACCATGTTACCTAATTCTAAAAAGGCACTTATGAAGACTGTGTGAAGGACAGCACTCCCCAGACTAGCCCAGATGGGGGAAGACCGGGCCTTGACAAATTATAGTTCGAAGGTTTGATCTCCATTAAGGATTCAACTGCAGCACCAATAGCATTTACCTTCAAGGTTTTGTAGATGATAGCCAATCTAATACCATGAATTTAAGAAGACTACATTTTTTGGGGGTGGGGGTGGGGGGGGGTGGTTCCCATGGATATGTAGGAGCTGTATTTCAGTTATCAGTGAAATGTTCCTGTTTTTGTAAATCTTTGGTTTTGCAATATACTGTATTTGCAGTTATTAAGTTCCAGTTAAAACAGTATTTACACCTTTTTTGTGAATCTAAACATGGTTTTTAATTAAACATGCATGAAAAATACCCAAATGATTAGCAGCTAGGGTTTTCCAGACTTGGCATTAAATGCCTTTGCTTTTGCATTTTACGTACATGCATGTTATACTCCGTTACCTTATCAGTATCCATAATAAAATATTATTAACATTAGATATGCACTGTTACTTGAATAACAGTTTTCTTCATTGTTTATTATATATCCTGTAGCATAAGCAACTAATATCTACTTAATATAGCAATAGATCATACCAACACTTACCTTCAGCAGATGGTTAATGTATATTGATCTTCTGAGTAATTCATCCTTGGTTTTCTTCCCATGCCTAAATTTAGACATGGTAAATGTATGTATATGGACAGATAGGGCAGTGTTTAATAATAGATGCTATTTGGCTTAAAAGCATCATTAAAGTCTCCAGTGGAGCTTTATTTGTAAATAACTAAAATGAGGATCAATAGTTTTTCCTTTTTTAACATTGTTAAAAGGAAGAATTAAATCATTTTGAATGATCTTTCGTTTTAGATTTTTTCAAGAAAAGAAGAGAAAACACATCTTAAGAATCATTGACAATTTCAAAGTGCAGAGCGATAGACAGCAGGTCAGACAGAAAGTAGATGTTGCATATATTTTATGTTTTTCAAGCCATTCTTCCTGACTCTTTCAACCAGTACCTACTGAAAGGAAGTAAAATATATGAGATTATCTTTGTCTTTGGTGCTTCAAAGCTATAATTCTTCCAGGTATTTTTTTTTTTCTTTTCTGGAGAAGGGTAAAGAACAAGAATTTGAAACACCTGCAATCCATCCTGGATGATGTAATTTTTTTTTTTTTATATTTATATATATATTTTTTTTTTTATTTGTGTACAAAAATAAAATCCACTTCCACCTTAATATCCACTCCTCCACGTTATCGTATTGTACTTGAAATTAAACAGTGTACTTATATGAATTGAAATCATACGTCTTGTTTCACAATTATATTTAAATACCATATATTGTGTGATATAGTTTTTAAAACATACTCTTTGAATGTGTTCTCCTTTTTTTAATGTGGCTGTAACAGTCCTCTGTAAATAAGTCCAGAACTTTACAATCATGCGATATGCAGAGCTGCTCGATCGTGCATTTTGAGAGGTAGATTCTCTCATTCATTTTAGAATTTACCCCTAATGTCTAACTAAGGTTGTGTTCTGCGTGTGTTCTTTACCCTCATTGGGATATTTTACAATAATGTGATACATTATAATGAGAAATAGGTATAGAAATAGCTTGCAAGTTTTTTCCAGAAAAACAGTGTTTAGCGATTTCGGAATCAAATGTGAGCACCCTTCATTGTAGATTACACCACAGGTTCAAGTTTATTTACATTAATATAAAGATCAAATATCTCATTTACAATAGTGCCCTGGGATAAGACTGAATTAACAGTTACAAGCAAAGACAGTGTGTAAACACACAACCAACCAAATATAAAAACACACAATAAACAAGGATTGAAGAAATCTGCTCATCAACATACTCCACCAGTAGAAATCCACGAGCAGAAAATCAGATTTGCTGAAGAATATAATGGAAACCGAAAAAGCATTCCTTTTAAAACATTTCAATTTTAACAAAATTATTACAAAATACATCTGGTATATCGTCATAACCATTTTCCTTGCTGCAATAAAAAATCATTAAAAAATTAATCTTGAAAAAATACATTTATTTAATCTGTGATGGTTGGCTGTTTTTACTGTGTTCTATGTATTTTATTGTCTCTTATTTCATGTGTATTTTATAATGTACCAGATGACACAAGATGGTGGTCAGATCTGCAAAGAATTTGTCCATTTGGAATTATTTTATCATGTAATTATTTTTCTGTCTCCAAAAAGCTAAGAACACTAGATAATGTCTTTGGATATAATGTGTATTGCACTAAAGAGAGAACTTTTAAAACAATCTAACATGGAGCTACTATGGGTTTTCATTTAAACTCACAGTAAAGAATAGGCAGCACAAATATGAGAGTAAGGTATGGAAAAGAAAAGCCTGCTCTCCAGTGGTGGAGTCAGTGGTCACGTGAACATTAAAAAAGACTTCAGAGCAATCAATTAACTTAAGTTAATAAGTACAAAAGAAATGCCATAATTTGTATTCCTTGTGTGTTTTTATTTTATTTTATAGCACTTGTGTCTACAAGGATTGAGCCAATGTTTAATAGTTTGTTTTTGGTAAACATAACTTCACATTTGCCTTGTGTTACACCTGTGTATAAGTTAGTGGCAATTTTTTAAGACTGTTTTCAAAAGGGGCATTGGTGTGAAATTACAAATATTTTGAAACATAAAACATGTACTTAACTTATCCGCATTGTAAAATATATTTGATGTAAGCTGCAAATTACAATAAAATAGCTTTGGCTACAGATGTACACATTGTACAGAGTATATTTTACTGGGAAAAAAACATACCTCACAGTGTTACTGTCTCCTCTCGCTCGCTTCTCAGCCGGGAAAAAAACATACCTCACAGTGTTACTGTCTTCTCTCTCTTGCTTCTCAGCCAGGAAAAAAAAACATACCTCACAGTGTTACTACTGTCTTCTCTCGCTCGTTTCTCAGCCGGGAAAAAAACATACCTCACAGTGTTACTGTCTTCTCTCGCTTCCTTCTCAGCCAGGAAAAAAAAAAACATACCTCACAGTGTTACTGTCTTCTCTCGCTTCCTTCTCAGCCAGGAAAAAAAAAAAAACATACCTCACAGTGTTACTGTCTTCTCTCGCTTGCTTCTCAACCAGGAAAAAAAAAAACATACCTCACAGTGTTACTGTCTTCTCGCTTGCTTCTCAGCCAGGAAAAAAAAAACATACCTCACAGTGTTACTGTCTTCTCTCGCTTCCTTCTCAGCCAGGAAAAAAAAAAAAACATACCTCACAGTGTTACTGTCTTCTCTTGCTTCCTTCTCAGCCAGGGAAAAAAAGCATACCTCACCACGTTACTGTCTTCTCTCGCTTGCTTCTCAGCCAAGAAAAAAAAAACATACCTCACAGTGTTACTGTCTTCTCTCGCTTGCTTCTCAGCCAGGAAAAAAACAAACATACCTCACAGTGTTACTGTCTTCTCTTGCTTCCTTCTCAGCCAGGGAAAAAAAACATACCTCACCACGTTACTGTCTTCTCTCGCTTGCTTCTCAGCCAAGAAAAAAAAAAAACATACCTCACAGTGTTACTGTCTTCTCTCGCTTGCTTCTCAGCTGGAAAAAAAAAAACGTACCTCAGCATTACTGTCTTCTCTCACTCGCTTCTCAGCCAGGGAAAAAAAGCATACCTCGCAGTGTTACTGTCTTCTCTCACTCGCTTCTCAGCCGGGAAAAAAAAAAAAACATTTATGTAGCATCCCACTCCTTAGGTGGGCATTACATTCTCATATCAGACACTACCCCATGCAGTATTCTCTACTTAATGAAAAACAAACATGCTTCTTTCAAAACTGAACATACATGGTAATTTCTTTACAGAAACCGTACCTTGCCCAGGGACTGCCTCAAAGGTAAACTATGCTGGCCCTCATCAAAAAACTCTATTGTGATTTTTTGAGTTTAATAAACTTTTTGTTGATATGAAATGCATTGGTCACTTCATTGACATTTTGTGTTAGATTGACCACAATTATTTTATATTATCTGTTAAGGGTGTGTAAATGTTTGTCCAGAAATCTATAGAAAAAACATTGTACTGAAAGTAGCTTAGGCAAAGTAGCTTACTCTACAGTTTGATCAAAGACTACTTCGATAATGGTACTAATTTGGTGTTCATAGCATGTTTTTCATTAGCCTCATAGTGTGTGTAGCTGCAAAAGCAATTTGTTAATGCCCTCCCCCTCCCCAAACCCTTTTATGATGCCTCTTTGTCCATTGCCAGCAAATCCAGCACTATACTTCTTAAATAAGGTGCCATGCTCCTGACATCTGTGATCTGAAATTCTTTATTGAAATCCATATGAAATCCACTCCAACTCATGGCATCTCATTTAAAAAAGAAACAAACAAAATAATGTTTTACTATTGTGACAGAGAAAGAATGAATCTTGGTTATAAATCTCCCTCCCGACCTGTGAGGGCGCCGTGTAAAGAGAACAGTGTGCCCCGGACTGGATGGTCTGACAATTAATTCCAAGGAAAGGTGGAGGTCAGCCATTAAGAAAGGGGGTGGAGCTACAGTACACCAAGTCATCGCCCCAGAAGAGAAGCGAAGTGGCAACTGCAGGAGGAGAAACAGTTGTACTCACTAACTAAGGGGTCATGGCTAAGTGATCTGTTCCTTTGTTATGGTTGTGAGCGAACCAAAAGGAGAACCAAAAATGTACTGTGATTGTTTAGTGTTTTGTTTGTTTGTCATGTCTAATTATGCTTGTTTGTTCTTGTTTGACAGCTAACACGATCCGGAGCTGTCGCTTAAGGCCAGCACCAAACACAATAAATTGTATTTCACCACTTGCACGTTAGCACTCACTGGACTTGTGATCGTATGTGTGTCTTGTGCGTGTTTAATACTGTGTTTATTATTTCGGGACTGTAACCAGTGTTTAGCAGTGCAATACACATTGCTGTGTATTCCCTGGGATTGTCATTTGAGGTCATAACAATCTAGATTATAAACGGTATCAAATTAAACATTTTTTGGACCGTGAACTTACTTGTTTGTCATTACTTGAGCACTGCATCACCTCTACACCTACACACTGCAACCAACTTTGCCTATACACGCTTGAACGAACGATTCTCATTACAAAATCTCAAGAGCAATCACAGTGTTATTTATTCCATTGCAAAGCTGTTGTTTTTTTACCTGTAAGTGCTGTCTATCTGCTGTCTAGCCAGGCAATGTGACACTTTCTCTGGAATTACAATGGTTGTGATTACAATCAATCTGAGTGATCTTCACATCAATGAAAACTTGAGATCGGCAGTGTCTCCCTCGCTCAGCAACACAATCAATCTGAGTGATCTGCACATCAGTGAGAGCTTGAGCTGAGTGAAGTATGTCGAAAAGATGAAGGACTACTACAACTCAAGAGTGGATATCTTCTACTGAGGCACTACAGATGGACGAACAAGAGGCGTTGAATTTATTGTCCACAACAGAAGAATCAAGTAGTAGAGATTGACAGCGTGTCGGAGAGGTCCACAAGACAAAGTGAAAGTTTCAAGGAAATATGAATTTGAGATAGTCCGGGTATATGCACCAACAACAAGCTATTCAGATGAAGAAGTACAAGAACACCACAAAAATGGGAAGAGCCACTATAAGTTCATCATAGGTGACTTCAATGCCAAAATAGGAGTCCAGCAAGAAGACAAGAGTTCGGTCAGCAAATATGGACATGTCGAGAGTAATGAGAGGGGCAACAGACTAGTGAAATTTGCCGAGAACTTATTCATCATGAACACCTTCTTCCAGAAGAAACCCACCAGGAAATGAACATGGAGGGGTAGAATTTCAAAGGCGACTAAGGACTTTAGACGGGTGTAACTTTTTAGACGTTTGGAAGGGGGTCTAGTGTAAGCGATTTTCTAAAGCTTCTAAAATGTTCACCTGATGCACTTAGGCATCTACTATCTTCTAATAGCGTCTATTCATTTTTGACCTCTAACATTTTTCTGTGCAATTTTCAGAGTACGTAGAAACACACAATAGAGGATTTATTGGTAGAAGTAGTTGCTGTGTGTAAAAAATATACAAAAAACAGCCAATTATATGATACTGATTAAAAAAAAATGTTGTTATTTTTTGGTATTAAAGTCTAAATAAAATATATAAATAGTGTATAGCGGACAAATGCAATCTGTCTGCTGACTGGCATAAAATACTAATTTATTTTGTATTGGATTAACATGACTAGGATATTATATCGTATATATTCCATGATATATATATATATATATATATATATATATATATATATATATATATATAATATACTTGTGTAATTACTGCCTCTTTTATGTTTGTTTTAAACTGTACAGCACTTTGAGATGCTTTGTATTTAAGCGCATCAGTCTTTCATTTGGGGTGGCTATTCCACACTTTCCCCCCTGCATTTATTGAACCCAACGATCTACAGTAAGATACACACACACATACACATTTTATATGTTAGCTTACGTAAGTTCAGGAGGCGTGTAGCAAGGGGGTTTCCAATTTCCTGTCAATTAGTTCCTATTTACTATTTAAGCCCTGATCACTTGCACCTTTTGCTGTCTAGCGTTTCGTTTTTGTAGCACACGCTCAGACGCCATCTTTTCGTGTTTCTCCGCTAAACTACACTTTGTTGCCTTTCACTGGAGGTCAATTCTCTGCGCAGCACTCCCAAAATATTATCAAATATTTTCCTACCTGCTCCGGTGCTGTTTCTCATCATTCAGCTTCTCCGTTCGGCTGCAGGAGCTCCAGCGTTAGTCTTTCCTGCTCTTTCCAGCCCAGCAACAGCACCGTTCAAACCGTAGCTCCATTTCTCATCTCGTCCACGTCTTCATTAGACAAACTGGCCCTCCACTAAAATCTCTAAATCTCCTTCAACAAGACATCGACATTCCCATCGTCAGTGTTTGCCTTGCTATTGCTCCTCTATTTAATCCACCATAAAGATCTGTCAGCTGAACATTCCTTCACTCTTCGCTTGCAATTAAGCACCCCTCCTCCGCTCCCAGAGTCAGCAAAATTACTGTTCCTTCACTGGATCCTGCCCTGAACTTCTATTGGCTACGTTCAACATTTTAGGGACCTGTCCATTCAGTTTCGTGCTCCGTTTCGCAGTGTCACGGCTTGTGCTTTCGACTCGTCACACCAAGATTCAACAACACTGCTGTTTTGCAACTTTTCCACCAGCGCGTCTCAGTTCGTGGCTACCACGGCAATGCCCTCATTGTGTGACTGCGGGGAGTGGTAAAGTAACCATGGTAACCAGGCAGCTTAATCTGCACTGCGAGCTCCCTGCTTCAGTGCTGCAGTTTTCTGGCTTGCTTGCTGCTGGGCTTTTACAACCTGCGAGGGCTCGTTCAACCCGCCGAATTGTGACATCTAAATACTGCGTTAATGTATTTATATACATGACTGACTGTCCTAAAATATGTAACGAAGATATTAAAATCTAAAAGAATACGCAATTGTTGTCTACACCGACAAGGATTTTAATCACAATAACCAAATATTCTACCCGGCTCACTCAAGCCAATGGTTAATTCTAATACATAACCGCTAGATGGCAGTGTAACACCACAAATTTTATACAGTCTCTAAACTGGTCTGCTATCACTGTGAAGCTCACACACTCCAGCTTTTCTACACATCCCCGCAGTTTGTTGTCATTCTGAGGGATTTACAGGAGACCTCCTCCTCAACCTTTTGTAGCAACTGACATTCTCCAATTTCAACAGTTCCCCTCTTCAAGGACCTGGTCATGAAGCAACCTTACTCAGCTGTTTGAGATGCTCAGTATCTACCATCAAAGTAACGTCCTGTTTTCCTGCATCACGCATCCATTCCTGTGACTTATTCCTGTTCCCAGATTCGTGTTTTCTCATCTGGCGCTGCTCCTCCAGTCCGACCAGCTTCATCAAAAGTCATCATTTCATCAACGCGAGCCGCTAGTCAGTCATGGAACCATGTCCTACTCAATGTTTCAGTCAATGTCTTCCTACCCCCAATAGAAAATAAACTGCTTCTGACCAATCAATACGTTTTGCAGACACCTCGGAGGAACATATTTTTCATCTTCTCTGGTTCTGCAGCGGTCTCAGATCTCTGCAATCTTCATCTCTGCCCAAAAGCAGCCCCATCTCTGGCTCCATCTAAATCGGCCTTAACTCCGAAAGACCAATATCTACTGCATTCAGCAGACCACCGTACTCTACCGATGGTAGTCCTCCGTCTCTATTCCAGATCTCTGCTTCAGCAAATCTCTGTTCTCACAGCTGGGCCTCTGCACACTACTGACAGCACTCCATTGTTTTCTTCCTCAGACCTCTGCTCTGTTCAGCAGATCCCGCCCTCTACTGTTAATTGCTCCTCACTACAGCAGATCTCCACTCCCTCTTCAGATCTGTTCACTACCGTAGATACAAAGTCACTCTAGTTTACTGTTGAAGTCTGCAGCTGCACTTCTCCAGAGCCAACAATGTTCCAGCCTTCCTTCAATATGCAGATCGTGGCAGTATTCCCACAATCAAGGCTAACGCTAATCTCCATCTAATCAAAATACGGGGCACTTCTTCAGCAATCCTATTCCTCCCAAATGTTACAGCATTAATACTTGGTTTGAGATGTGGTACGAGACTGGAAATCTGTCTTGATTATGAGTTAAGGATTTCCACTATTAAGAGAATAACTGGCGTTGCGAAACACAAATCTCTGAATGTGAGTTTACTTTTTCCATTTCAAGCAGACATGATAGTAGCAAACCACTGATCGATCCTGTGTTAACTAACACATAGGAAGGCGGCATCTCATCTTCGCCCTCATTTCTAGAACACGTAAAGGAGCCGTGCTTCCCCAGTAGCCGATTCATGTTCATTCAGTCCAGCTGCCACCTCAGCCCTCAGTTCCAGCTCTTCTTCTGCCTCTACTTTCAGTATCCAAGTTCAGTCAGTTGGTCCCATTTTCCACAACCCCCATCCAGAATCCTCAGCTTCCCCAGATGCTATTTAACTGAAACCTACTCTCCGTAACCCCCTTCAATCTGCTCAGCATTACATGTCTGCAGCCCTCCACCTTGTTCAAGCTCCTATTCTACAGCCTGCTCAGCGTCTTCAATCCCCTGCGCCCAGATTCGAATAATCATAGCCCTTCAATCAAAACCTGGCTCTCATGGTCCGTGCTAGGGATTCTCTCCAACTCCCTCCAGCCTCTCCATATTCAGCATTCTGTCTGACCCTCTGTGGGATTCTTAAGAGCTTTACCCCTGCCTCACCTTCCCGTCTGTCTATATCAAAATATATTCTCCATTTGCCAATTTCCACTCTTCTGAAAAGCCACTTCTCCCCCTACAATGATTTACCCATGGAGATCAGCTGCCTCTCGGCCACCTTCCATGCTTACTCCATCACTTGGCTGCGTACCTCAGGACGGATCAATTCAGCGCGGTCAGTCCACTCACACGTCAAGTATCAAGTTCCCTATCTCCCTTTTAAAGGTATCTCCACAGCAGGAACCCCACTCCCCTCCTCAGACCATCTGTTCATTGATTCCTCTCACCCCTATCATCACTCGCCTCGGCCTCCCTCCATTCCTCCACCCCTCCCCCCAAGCAGGCCTCCTTCCTGTCCACCCTCGCCTCGTGAGTAGGCCTCCCTCCTCAACTCCACCCTCTCCTCCAGAGCAGCCCCCCCCCAGCCTGATCATGAATGTGGGGGAACTGGTCCTCCTCTGCAGTGGATTCCTACATTCATTCATCCTTCCCTAATATAGTTGCTGCTCCTTCTAAAAATGCTAGAATCATCTCTACTCTTCGGAAAGGCTGCTTCTCCCCCTACGAGGATCTACTCAAGGAGACCATCTGCCTCACAGCCTTCTTGGCTTTCTCAGAAGCTCCGAATTCACAGTTCCCTCAGCTTCTTGCTTCCCCTCGGTGGATATTCGTTTATGTGACCTCTCTTCTATTTCCAACTCCTATTTTCTTATTTCAGCTGCGCACTTCAAAGACAGACCAACTCCGGTGCGGTCACTTCATTCAGCTTTCAAGGGCTAAGTCTGCTCTCTGCCCTTTCAGCAATGTCAAGGACAGGCCTCCCTCCTAATTTATTTACCCCATTCCTTCCGAATCGGTGCAGCCACCTCCGCTGCAAGGGCCAGCATCAATCAGAGCCTGATCAAGACCATGGGGCACAGTCCTGTTCTGCAGTGGATTCTTATGTTCATTCATCTCCCTCTGACATAGTTGCAGCCCATTCCAAAATTGCTAGTATGCCTGAAGTGGGGGGCTACCTGTCTGCCGGAGCCACTAGAGGTTTTCCCCTAATTAGCTTCAAGGGGTTTTTTCCTCTCCACTGAGCAGCAGGTATACACATAGTCATATCCTATTAAATTTACTAACCATTCTCCTATTTGTCCCGTTTGTCCTTATAGTCTTTTGTTTATGTTATGCACTGGCATGTGCTCTTTTGTTTGTCACACAGTGTGGGTGATTTGGTGGAGTGCCGGGGGTCCATCCTTTGGGGGGCAAGTGATCTCACTTCCCCGACCTCAGGGCATGGCTTCAGCTAACCCTTGACCTTCAGGAGGGGTTCTCACTGTGTGAGTCAGAGCGGACCCCTGGCCACACTGTTCTTTCACAGCTCCTGCGCTTATCTTGCCTCACTCAAGGCGGTTCTATACTCTGTCTCAGTTCAGGACGTGGCTACTCATGCTCGAGTCCCATACTAACCTCTATGCCTTTCTCTTATCTCAGGTCCCAGGCAGCGTGAAGTCTCAGTTTTAACGAGCGCCCCTTTACAGAAGTCTCAGATGCTGGGTACCTCTCCCTCTCTATCTCGTTTCGTGTCCCAGTCTTCCGGGACCATCTTCCTCTGAGGGGCGGCTCCACGAGTCATAACCCTCATATGTTTTCAGTTGCTAGGTCCATCGGCCCTGAGCGTGTCGGCATCGCCGCCTTCAGTCAGTGACCACTTCTGTTTCCTGTCTTTCGGTTGCTAGGTCCGTCGGCCCTGAGCTCATGTCGGCATCGCTGCCCTCAGTCAGTGACCACTTTCTGTCCTAGCTTCCATGTCCAGCTTCGCTGGTCTGCTACTAGAGTGGGCCTCGCCTGCTCTCCTATCCTAGGTCCGGTCCTTTCTAGCCGGCACTCTGTCCTACTAACTGCTCCCTTCTGCTTCTTCTGCCCTATCTCTACCCCTATCTCTACCTCCAGCTCAAGCCTTGTGAAATATATATATATATATAGACACAGTGCCTGTAGAAAGCCTACACCCCCTTTTAAAATTTTCACATTTTGTTGCCTTATACCCTGAAAAATTAAAATGCATTAAAATAGTTCATTTATCTACAAATCCTACCCCACAACTTACAAGTGAAAAAAATATTGTAGAAACTTGCAGAAAATTAATTAAAAATAAAATCTGAAATAGCTTGGTTGGCTAAGTAAATTAGCTCAGGTGTAACCAATCGCCTTCAAAATCACACACCAAGTTAAGTGGCCTCCACTTATGTTAAATTGTAGTGATTCACATGATTTCAGGATAAATTCAACAGTTCCTGTAAGTTCCTTCTGCTGGGTAGTGCATTTCAAAGCAAAGACTCAACCATGAGCACCAAGGAGCTTTCAAAAGAACTCCGGGACAAAGCTTTTGAAAGGCACATGGTTACACCTGAGATAATTTAGG
The DNA here is from genome assembly GCF_017654505.1 of Polyodon spathula. Classification (NCBI taxonomy): domain Eukaryota; kingdom Metazoa; phylum Chordata; class Actinopteri; order Acipenseriformes; family Polyodontidae; genus Polyodon; species Polyodon spathula. The sequence continues at coordinate 51,423,724 of NC_054538.1, read as the reverse complement.
ATTGCTATTACAAGGGGGGTGGATACATATTCAATCAAGCTATTTCAGTTTTTATTTTTAATTAATTTTCTACAAATTTCTAGAATATTTTTTTCTCTTGGAAGATGTGGGGTAGGATATGTAGATAAATGAAACAAAAACTATTTTAATGCATTTTAATTCCAGGCTATAAGGCATCAAAAGGTGAATATTTTGAAAGGAAGTGTAGACTTTCTATAGGCACTGTGTTTATATATATATATATATATTTTTTAACAACCTGTCAAGTAAATAAAAATAAAACGCTTTGAAAATATAACCCACCAAGTTAGAATTATTCCCAATATTCATGATGTTGTTATTTTTTGGTTTCTCTATGTAGGCCTCTTTACTGTTGCTAGCATTTACTGCTACGACATTGACACAACATTTAAGAAATTAAATGATTCGTAAAGTTTATATTAAAAACAAAATGCAAATCAATTATAGATTAACTTGAATAAACTATTACTTCCATTAACAAACCCAATATTAACAAACCGTTATCTGTCTATATATATATAGATATATATAGCAGGATATATATTATATATATCTATATTCTATATATATATATGTGTAGACAGAGAGAGAGCAAGAAAGAGAGAGAAGAAATCTGTATAATATGTCTGGGTTTACATACCCCCGGCACTAAAAAGTACCCATGTTCTATCCTATAAAAAACATTAAAATCATTGTTGAAAAGACCACAATAGACTGATCACCCTTCATATTATCTCATAAGAATAAATACTGTACTTGGGAAATATTCACACTGGGTTTGTTTCAAACGTCCTCAGTTCGGTTCGTTTGTTTTGAAACAATGCATCAATATGCTAGCTCTTCACACTTGCCTTGTGTTTAAACGTGCTGAGTTCGTTTGGAAATTAACTGGGGTTCGTTTTTGTGGTTCACTTCCGCGTTTTCCCAGGACTCAGTTCACGTGTGTTCATATTGCAATAATCAAGTGAACTCAGTTAATTTTAGACCGGATGAAAGTGACTTGCAAGGGACATACAGTAGACAAGCTGTTTGTAATTGTGCAAGTTGAACTGCAACCTATTTTAGGTTTTGGAGGACAGTGTGTGTTCATCTTCACCACTCTCACAGGGGTGGTAGAGGTGAGCTGAGCCTAAAATAATATAATGGCTATTCCAAATTGGGAGAAAAATGGGGTAAAAATCAATTGGCGACTACTAAATTTATAAAAAGCATTTAAAGGAATTGGCTGTTTGCCAGTACCGTACAAAATACAGCTGAAAGACAATGCAGAATCGGTGATTCATCTGGCAAAAAAGTGTCTAGCCATAAAAGAAAGGTTACACAGGGAAGTAAATAAACTGATAGACAAGGGAATTGTAAAGAGAATCGAAGAGACATCAGATTGGGTAAATTCGCTGGTCATCATTGAAAAAAAAAGAACAGATACCTAAAATTGTGCATAAACCCAAAACACTTAAATAAATTGATTAAAATGGAAAACTACCCTTGCCAACAAAGCAGACATCACTACCACGATGGCTGATGCAAAGTTTTTCTTGAAACTGGATGCATCTTCAGGTTTTTACCAGATTACAGTGCAAAATTATGTACTTTCAACACACCATTTGGAATATGTTCAGATCCAGAAATATTTAACAGAACTGTACAGCAGTTATTTGAAAGACTTGAAGGTGTATGAGTTTTCCTGGACAATATCATCATATGGGGAACAATAAAGCTGACCGTGACCGAGAAATGCCTGTTTAGGGTACGAGAGCTTACTTACCTGAAGGACAAGCTGTCCACGGAAGGAATAAAGCAATTAATGAAAGCCTGACCCAATCAACAAACAGACTTACAGATATACCTCAAGTTGGTGAATTACCTAGTGTTGGAAAACATGGATTGAGAATTGATTAGGGGTTTGCTACGCATGTGGACTAGCAGAGCTATACTGGTGTTCTTTTCTGAAAAGAGACTAATATTGCAGATAGCAGACTGTTTGGTTCAAATTGCATGTACTGCTAACCACTGATAGAGACGATGCGTCTACAAACTGCCCAACAATGACTGCAAGCTAACGAGATAACAATGCTGTGGACTAGAAGGGAACAGGCTCTAGACTTCAGAGAGATCAAAAGAGATAATCCCACTGGCATCAATGGGGGTCGCAAGGAGACAACAAAAGGCAGATGTATGGACCTTTTGTCTCCAGGAGTGTGAAGAAAGTTCAGAGGTTGTCACACTAGACCACACACACAGACACACACACATTAACACTCACACAATAAATTAAATTACCTTGACCATTGGTTAATGTCAGAGAAAGGGGAGGTGGACCATCTATACAGAAGGGTATTTAATGTCACGCAAACATTGTAATTTTGAGTTCTGTATGTCCTGTACCTGGGACCAGACTCCCTGCATATTTCAATAAACCTGGCAACTGATTGAAGAAAAGGACTCTGTGCATTTTCTTGAATCTACTTACCCACCATCTATTTTTTAAGTACTTCACCTAGGGAAACTGGTTCCGAATCAGTCTGCAAAAACAGTAGCACTAAGAGCCTCTTAGAAGCAGAGATAGGACAGGCTTCCTTTTCCGCTTGTTATGGAGTAGACATGATAAGAGCAGCTCTCAATATTTTTGCTTTTATCACATAAGAAAAACTTGCTATATTTGGTTTCATACTCATATTTTTGTTTGTTTGTTTTGTTTTAACTTACTGATCACACTCGTTACAAATAATGTCCAAACAGAAAAATAATAGTTTCACCGAACACGACATATCAGACGCAGAGCGGCCTGTCCGCACCTCTGGTGAAAGCATGGCACCTTCGGGCTTGGAGGAAATAAATCTTACTCTTCAGTTGCTGCAAACTGAACTGGTAGTGTCTTGCACTACGCCTTTTCAAGAAATTAAAACAGAAATGGCAGCCTTCCATCAGGAGATAAAAGCGGAATTACTACAACTTCGTCAAGAATCCAAAACTTACAATGTATCCCTCTGGCAAGAAATGTAATCTGAAATTGCATCATTCCGGTCCGGTCTTTCCGACTTGGCAAAAGGCTTTACAGAAATGGAACATTCGGTAAACAACCTGGATAGTCATGTTTCGGAGCTGGAAACACTCTGTAGATCTTTATCAGATAACACTAAGAGCTTAACACAGATGATCTAGAGAACAGGAGTAGATGGCAGAACCTACGCATCAATGGCATTCCCGAGAAGGTCGAGGGTCCTAAACCAACGGAATGAATGTCTACATTTTTCCCTGAGGTTCTTGGAGCAGAAAAACTGAACTCACCCTTAACACTGGACCGAGCCCACAGTTCCTTGGCTCTAAGCCCAAGCCAGGAGATCATCTGCGCCCAATTATTGTGAGATTGCATTATCACTATACTGATAAAGAAAAGATCCTGCGACTCTACAGAGAATTCAGACAGCCTCTTTCATCCTGCCCAACTGTGGATAACTCTTAACAGCAGTCAGTACATATTTACCTCCCCTTGAGAGGCTGAACAATTTTACAAGAACATTCTCCCACTTTGAAGGATAAGGAATAGATGTCTATTATATCTGATTTTATCTGCTTTTTGTCGAGTTAGCACCCAGTGCCTCTCTCTGCACTGTGCATGTGGTAGGCTGTGTAACTTGCAAGTACAGGTATTCATGCAATTGACACTGGACACAAAGTACAAACCTCTTATTTTGTACTACCCTGTTATTTTGCAATAATGCAACAAATGGTTTATCAACTAGTGTTTATATTGTATTACGAATTAGCTAGTTGTTATAATTTACTTTATAATTAATGTTGTTGCCTCCTGTTCCCAATATCTTAAGCACACTGTTGTATTTTGCTTGAATCCAGTTGTAGATATAGTACACATTGTTTGGCAATTCTCGCATATGGCTGTTATTCCAGTGACAATGTTTTTTTTTTTTCTGTTTAAATATTTGCATATATATATATATATTGGCATTGTCATGCGCTATCGATCATTTTTCTTAGTGTCAGATTAGTATTAGGGGTAACTACTAAGGGAGAGGGAGGAGGAGGGGAAAGAAAAGAAGAGGAGAGTAAAATCTGTGCTTTTATTTTATAACCTGTGTGCAGACAAAATGCTTTGACTTACATCAGTGGTGCACAACTCACACCATGGAGGGCTGGTGTCCCTCCTGGTTTTTGTTCTAGCCATACCCTAAATTAGTTAATTGGCCCAATTAAGCTTCTAATACGGTCCAATAAAGTACTTTAGGGTGTAGTTGGAATAAAAACCTGCAGGGACACCGGCCCTCCAGGACCGAGCTGTGCACCACTGACTTACACTACACCTTATCCAAAATAAAAGGACAACAAAAAACGAACGAAAGTGTAGTATGAAGTAATCAACACAGCATCTGTATTTACTTATTTTATTCAGAGGTATTAATATCATGTTATGGTTGTTCTCCCAATTTATAAAGTAATAATCCCCCCTCTCTTTTTTCTTTTCTTTAATCAATGAATGAAAGTATATTTGTGGATTAATACACATACATGTATACTGTAGGTGGGTTTGCATACTATGTTTTTATTTGGTTTTATTATAAATATAATACTATTATGTGTGTATATGTATGTATGTATGCGTGTGTATGTGATTGTATGTGTGTGTGTGTATATTAGCTCCAATATTTGTAATATTCTTAAGAATCTTAATTTCTTAAGGATGGAAATGGTGTTGATATCTATTATCGTCTGTTATCATCATTGGTAGCAGTAATGTTGTTGTCATTATTATTGTTGCTCTTGTGGTGTTGTCACCATTTTACATTTAAAGTTTACTTATATTATTGGTGCTTTCAGAGCTATAAGAATAGTGGTATATACTCTGAACTAGTGCCCTGTGTAATGCACTACATGTTTTATCTAAAGCTTTTGTGGGGTTGTCAGCATTTCATTTGGGGAAATGCTAGGTTTTCTCTATTGTATGTTTGAGTCACACAGGGTTTGTTTGGTTATATAGTCCAGGATTAAAACAGAATGATCTTCATAGTATAGATTATTACTCCAAAACCACAATGGCACCTAGTAAGAATACTGTAAGGGGTGACAGTACTCTTAACTGTATTAGCTGGAATGTGAAAGGGCCCAATCATCTAGTAAAGCACAGTAAGATTCTGTCACATTTACAAAAGCCTAATGTTGGTATTGCTTACCTTCAAAAAACTCATCTGCATACAACAGATTACTCTCGCTAGGTTGGGTGGGGCCGCTATTTCATTCCAATTATCACTTACTTCGTTGTCCAGAGCTTATCTGCATGTTTCAGAAATCAGCTCCAGTGAAAATGACGTGGAGATCCACATTCACACGGTAAGGGCACTGCTCTCAGTTTCAGATGAGAAATGGCAACAGATTGCCAGAGAAACTAAGGGAAAAAACGCTGACAGGCATAATCGAAAAAATACAGCAGCAAAGTGAAGTGCGGTTGAGCAGTCCGCCTAGTAAAGAGGAACCCACGGTACAAGAAATATCACACACTGCGGATCACGCGATACAACCTTAGATCCAGAGACACAACACACCCGTGCCAGACAGCAGCAACGTAATTCCAACCACCGAAAACAAAGCAGACAGACGGCAATATGTTGCAAAAGATTAGTAAGAAAGCCTAATAGACTGATCGACGAATGCTGAGCCTTTAAGAGGTTTAAGAGGTAAACGAGAAATAGCAAAGAAAAATAAGTCAATACAGTACTAATGGTATAATATTACCTAGTTTATTATTTCTTGTTGGATACAATGTTTTTTTTTTGTTTTGTTTTGTTTTTTTTTAAAAAAAAAAAAAAAATTAAAGAAAGGGAGATGTACTGATGTAAGATCCAAGTAACTGTTATACTAAACATCCAGTAGGTGGCAGTGTTACATTATGCCAGCGGTGCACAACTCAGGCCATGGAGGGCCGGTGTCCCTCCTGGTTTTTGTTCTAACCATACCCTAAATTAGTTACTTCGACCAATTAAGCTTCTACTCCGGTCCAATAAAGTACTTTAGGGTGCAGTTGGAATAAAAACCTGCAGGGACACCGGCCCTCCAGAACCGAGCTGTGCACCACTGCATTATGCTACATAACTGAATGTACTAATAAAGAGTTCTTCAATAGCTGGCAAACGTGGTGTGCAGTCATAACAAAACACTTTAAAAGTGCACCTCTGCAGCCAGTCGGATCTGTCAAACGACCGGAGAACCTCGCCTGGGATTATCTACGCCCAAAACTAACAATACTACCTGTGATCCAAAACCCAAGCAGTTGGTTCTGCTATGTGCCTGATAGCCCCTTTTCTTTGCTGGTGCTGTTGGTGCTATCTACCATTGCCCTGGACTAACCGGATGGAGTTGTACCTGCAAGGCTGGAGCCTGCGAGTGGAGGTCGGCTGCTCTTCGGGGTCTCGCAATGTGTTACAGGCTTGGATTTCTGCCCAAAGGCAGGAGATGGACTTTGCATGTTTCCCCCTCAGACTAGGGAATTAAAAACTAACCTTGACTAAGGCACATTCCTTGGGCTGTTAGTGGCCTGGTGGATAAACTGGCAAAAACCTTACTCGCCACATGGACGTGGTTAGCAGACCAGCTGGTTTACACTGTCTTTCTGTTCAAACTCCTTAAGGAATAGAAAGAATACAAGCGTTGAATTGACAACAGAACTGGATACCTCACCTTGAAAATAAAACAAGTGCTTGAAAAACAACCCCGGTGTGCTCTCCACCCAGTGAAACATGCTTAATACCACACTCTGTGACTCCAAAAGGGGATACCAGTTGCAGCAGTATAAGTTAGGAAGTGCTCCAAGCCCTGGATATGGGACACCACTCCTTTAACAAGCTGGTACTGACATTTGGCTAGCTTTCCAGACCACAGGGCAAAAATACTTCTTTATAAATAAGTCATCAGCAAAATATTAATTTATAACCAAAGCATGTTACTATTAAAAAATATAGTTTACTCAGCAAAGTAATCACACTCATTAACCCGATTAATTCAATCTTAAGAACCAGGGTTACAGACTACAGTATGTGATTCTGGAGTCCATGAATTCTTCAAATTAAAACCTTGTTCTTTCTTATGTGTTTAAAAATCTCCTTAGTACAGAAAAGTCTTAAGTAGTGTAAAACAAATGTTTACAAATTAAATATAAATATTATGACGCAGATAGTGGAATGATTTGTAAAATTCCATCGGTTTGTGTTTGATTTAGTGGCAAAATCTAAACTGAACTAGGGTGGGGTTGGGATTTGATTTGACTTCAGCTGCCCTTTTGCGTAGGTCTTCAGACACCCCCATTTTCTTGACGGGTTTTCCTGTTTGGAGGTACATGCTGTACTGTGGTAAATACGGAAGTTACGAATGGGTTGGTGACCAAAGTTTGGTTCTGTAATATCTGCAGATCCAATCATGACAGCAGCAATGAAACTAAAGTGAATGGCCACTTTAGTTTGTAAATGTATTACTGCAAGTACAATTTCATAATGTGCGATGCATTTTTTTTTCTTATTTCTTATTCTTATTGTTTTTGGGAAAACACAACTACCTATATATTAGAACACCATTCTCAGTCTCTGGTATGCTAACGTTTTCTCCATTACATAAGATGCAGCACCGTAAACTATTCTAAATTTCACTTCTGTGGCGTCTCCCGCTGGAAAAAGCGAAACTGGTGTTAGCTCTCCCTGACATCAGGGCAGTCTGTTTCCGTTAACAGTAAAACCTGCCAGAAATATTTACGGAGCCTAGATTGCATTCCACTTCAACACTATAATGAAGTAATAAAAGTGCTATCTCAATAGAAGAGCACTTCAGCTACAAAATGAAGTGCAGAATCCACCTAAAAGCAAACTGCAATAAACACGTTTTACTTTGAGCCGTGTATTCTTCATTTTACTATTGATTTGTATAGTGACTGATAAAAAATAATAATCCGTCACAGAAAAAAAAAGAAGAAAGTTTCCCAGCACATCAATGCGTTCTTTAAACGTTCTGAATTTCCACAGGAGGGATTTGTGCAGAAAAGAAAGTCACCGGTGTGGTACCTCGCAGTATTAACTCAAGAGCTCTTCTGATATGGTTAACGACTGGGAGACATAACAGACAGTTGCTGTCGGGTTTGATCTCCCATGAAGGAGGAAGACTGGTTGCAAATCTCACACTCTCCATATACGGACCGAACCCTGTGGCTTAGATTCGGGACGATCGCTCCTTATATGGGCAGTCCTGCGCACTCCGAACCTGGGCGCTTCGCAGCTTGGAAGCTGAGTACCCTCGACTCACCCTAGGAGAACCAAATATGGAGAAAGCTTGTAAAAAATTCCCTTGTAATACACAGACATTCCTAATGCTTGCTGAAAAAAAGATGAAGGCGTTTGGGTATATAAGCTTGCAGGTTTGATGTGAAGTGGTAGCTGGAAACGGTTGGGTTGTCCTACATTCGAGCTTCTTAGACGGTCACCACCAAAGGTAAGAAACTGGAAAGCGAACAAGGCACCCAAGAATGGATGTGAATTGGGGACAATGAATACATTGGATGTTTCTTCAACGCGCTACGTTTTTTAAGGAAACTGAGAATTAAAAAAAGGCAAAAAGAGTAATATTCAGTCAGCTGCAATTTTGAAAGCAGCCTGTAGTTAGTATATTTATTTGCAGCTATATAGCGCTTTACATTTTTAATTAGTAGTTAGTGGTTTCCTCAAGAATAAACACTTAAACTTGCGATGCCATGGATTGTTGCCTTCTGCTGGTGATACATTAAAATTAAATACTGAAGCAACCCTAATTCTGTATTTAGAAGTTTTAAAATAGACTTATGTTTCACACGGGCAACCTGATTTCATGACAGGTTCACTTCAAACATCTTCTCTCGCTTCAGTATAGTTTAAAGGGAGTTTTTAGTGTTGTTTTGGCCACCTGGTGTGCTGCTGTTGAAAGTGCCCGCATAGACGGTGTCAAACGTGGCATAGTTATTGCTATAACTTTCATTCTAGCATGTAGTTAGATATTAGGTACATTGTTATGGCAGTTCTGTCAGTGGTTGTAAATAAATCTCGGTGATAGTTAGAAATGCTACAATAGAACGGGATTGATGAAAATGAAGACTATAATTATTTAAGATATTGAAATGTAAAGCAGCACCTTTGTAATCTGAAGTTATAGATAGTAGGGGGTGAGTAATTGTTTCTCAGTTTATGTTTCTATAGCACAGGGGAAGGTTGGGGCAAATCCATTTGTTAGCTGTTCAGCTGCAGTAGATGGATTTGAACCCATTACAACACTTAAGATTCCTTTAGGACGTGTCTCTTATAGTAAAGCCAATAATCACATTACTCAAACTTTGTCAGATCAGTATGTTTTTATGTTGGCTAGTAAGTACAAATTCCAAATCTTTTGTCTGTGCAATTAATACTTTTGCGATGTGTTTTCTGTGAAACATTCTTTGACCCCTTCATTCCATCCAAACACCAGTGCTGTGTTTAAATGTAAAATTTTCAACATAGGTTTTATTTTCAGTTTAGTTATCTTAATAGGGATCACATGAATTGCTGGAAGTTACACCAGATTACATATTCATTAACACTGTAAGAGTACATTTAATGAATTGTTACATTTTTTGTAAGCCTCTGTGCTTGATGATTTCATGCTTTAGGCATTGCAATAGAGAACAACGGGAATGTTGAGTGATTTTCATTTGTTTTCCTGTTCAGAAACCACAAAAATGTGCGACGATGAAGAGACTACCGCCTTGGTGTGCGACAATGGTTCTGGACTTGTGAAAGCTGGCTTCGCCGGTGATGACGCTCCCAGAGCCGTCTTCCCATCTATTGTGGGCCGTCCTCGTCACCAGGTATGGTAGAATTGATCAAGTATTTCCATGCAGAATTCTATAAAGGAAGCAAAGTGAAAGTTATACATGTTCTATTAAAGACATGAGCTGGATCCATAAAAATGTTTAGTTTACAGAAGAAAAAAAAACTTGATTGTATTATATCATTTGATAATACAAATACCTTACTGTAACACCCATTAAAGCCACAGATAAAAGTTTAAAAGATGGCTAATGCTCTCTGGAATACTCTGCATGAATTTCTGATGGCTGGATGTGTGTTTAAATGTGTGCATTTTTCTTTACCCAGGGTGTGATGGTGGGTATGGGTCAGAAAGACTCATATGTAGGAGATGAAGCTCAGAGCAAGAGGGGTATCTTGACCCTGAAGTACCCAATTGAACATGGCATCATCACCAACTGGGACGATATGGAGAAGATCTGGCATCATACCTTCTACAATGAGCTGCGTGTGGCCCCAGAGGAACACCCAACCCTGCTGACTGAGGCTCCCCTCAACCCCAAGGCTAACCGTGAAAAGATGACCCAGATCATGTTTGAGACCTTCAACGTACCAGCCATGTATGTGGCCATCCAGGCTGTCCTGTCCCTGTACGCCTCTGGTCGTACCACTGGTGAGGAAAATGTTTCTAACCATTTACTTGCAACACAATAGATGCTTCTAAATATTGACATACAAAACTATTTGCAATTAGCATAGGGAAATCAAATGAATGCATTTCACAAACAAAAAATGAAATGTAGGTATTTTCCTTCTAATATTTTAGAACACAAACTACTACAAGGAAATACTATTACTATTTAAAGAAATTACATTCATAACAGCCTGTATTTATCTATACATCTTATAGTTCTAATTTAAAGCAAGTAGCATTTTATGCATTTTAAAACTGTTCTTATATACTTTACACCGTTTTGTAAAAGGCTTGGTAGTTGACAATGGTTTATTTCTCGTTTTCAGGTATTGTGCTTGACTCTGGTGACGGTGTTACCCACAACGTACCCATCTATGAAGGTTATGCCCTGCCCCATGCCATCATGCGTCTTGATCTGGCTGGTCGCGATCTGACTGATTATCTCATGAAGATCCTGACTGAGCGTGGCTATTCCTTCGTCACAACCGGTAAATTTATCATTACTACTGTATTCTATGCTAAATACATAACACATAACTAAACATCATCGCATTTTAAAATGACAGTAGTTTTATTGATAAATTTCCTATATAACAATGTCTTTCAAGGCCAATGGAAATACTATTAAACCTTGATAACAGATAGGGTGATGAAATCTCTAAAATAACAGATACAAATGAAATCGAATGAGCTGAACCCAGATTAATTGCTACGCGTCTAGAGCTACTTTATGCACTGCTTTGAAATTTCTACAGTATAGGTTTAGTTTGTTGTTATTGATTACGCACCAGTCTAAAGATGGACAACTCTGTATTACAGCTGAGCGTGAAATCGTGCGTGACATCAAGGAGAAGCTGTGCTATGTGGCTCTGGACTTTGAGAATGAGATGGCAACAGCTGCTTCTTCCTCTTCCCTGGAGAAGAGCTACGAGCTTCCCGATGGTCAGGTCATCACCATTGGTAACGAGCGTTTCCGCTGCCCCGAGACCCTCTTCCAGCCATCCTTCATTGGTAAGATCAACCTCTTGTATAAAATTCCAGTTCCTAAATATTTTACTTGCAATGGGCCTTTGTGGCTGCTTCGTGCTAAAGGATGAATTACATTCCTGTCAATCCCAACAGGTATGGAATCTGCTGGTATTCATGAGACTGCCTACAACAGCATCATGAAGTGCGACATTGACATCAGGAAGGACCTGTACGCCAACAATGTCCTGTCTGGTGGCACCACCATGTACCCTGGTATTGCTGACCGTATGCAGAAAGAGATTACTGCTCTGGCTCCCAGCACAATGAAAATCAAGGTACTGGGATTATGCTTAAAACATAATTTAAAAAAAAATAAAAAAATCGCTCATTCCTACCCACAGGGTGGCTAATGGAAACTCAGCAATTGTGTGTATAACTCTTAGTAGTACTATCATAGTGTAATTGGTTAAAATGCCCAATACATACTATTGATGACCAAATGATGCTGAGCCTTTTACATTGAACCATTTTATGCTGACTGTTAGTGAAGGATCCAGGATTTTACTTATGAATATTTGTCTTTTTTCTAGATCATTGCCCCACCTGAGCGTAAGTACTCTGTCTGGATTGGTGGCTCTATCCTGGCTTCCCTGTCCACCTTCCAGCAGATGTGGATCACCAAACAGGAATACGATGAAGCAGGTCCCTCCATCGTCCACCGCAAATGCTTCTAAACCAGTTTCCATTGCCTGTATCCAATACTTGCTCAGGATCCCTTCATAGCAGAGCACATTGCTGTCATAGGCCAGCTGTGTATAAATTCAATTTTGTAACAATTTTTGTTACTCTAAATGCTGCAAAAATGCCATGTTAAACAACATGTGAATGTAAAATGTACATAAATATTAATTTATTAAAGTCCACTGTTTGTTATTTTTGAGAACACTGCCTGTTTACAGAAATCAAAATTTCTGTTTCTCATGACCTGGTTACAAAGTATTTCACCATCCCATTGTTGTCTAATATTTACATCAGAAGATAACAAAAATAAATACATTTTGCAAACATTTTCAAATATGGTTGTTGTTTCTTTTCATTTTTTTTTTCTTCAGTTAAAACTGGCATAAAACTAGAGCAGCAGAATTGGCATACCACAAAATAAACTTGATGACACCTGGTAGTTTCTAAAAGTGGACAAGATTCAATACTCTGTATATACTTAGACTACAGCACCAGTTATTCTGACTCCTGCATAAAATGAAATATCAACCTTATGCAACTTTCCCAACAAACATCCTGTAGGCCTTGAAATAACTGCTAACACAATATCAGATCAACTTAAACATGTTTAATTAAAAATGTTTAATTAAAGTAAAAAGAATAAACAGAAAGACAAAGGTTTGGTAATAGTTTTACACACTAAGCTATTATTCAACTAAATTATGTATGTTAGACTTCAGAACCAAGTAGAAGTGCCAGGCAATATTCTCTACAAAATTATGTACTCTTCGTCATCCGATAAAACACATATTAGCATAAAACAGTATGAATTTCATTTTAACATAGTGAATGTAAAATGTATATTCTGGCTACATATGGTCATTGGTTAACATCATTTACAAATGGTAGTGTGAATGCTCTAACTAGGCCTTATAAGATGATATCTTGACTACACAGCAGGACTATTTTAGATGTTCTGCTTTCCTTGATACAAAGCTGCATTTCTGTATTCCTGCAACCTAGAGATCACCCATGTCTTGAACTACAAAAATACCCCTTTCTTGTCTTATCTAGTTATATTTATAGTGGCATAAATCAAATTTGGTACAGCACTTTGGAGTGTGCTGTTTTAAAAAAACAGTGTTGCAAACTGAATTCAAGTCAATTACAGTTTCATCTGAAAAAATTGTTTTTAACCTTTACTCTCCATTGACTACTTAAGATTGCAGGCATGCCTGGAGGCCTACTGTTCCCCCTTCAATGCCGTTAGGATTATCAGAGATTATTTTTCTGTTAACTGATACAGCAAATTTACTAAATAATGATGCTTCAATGCCTGATTATTGTAGAAATTCTGTTTGCCAACATGTCATTAACTTATATATATATATATATATACTATAATATATTATATATATATATATATATATATATATATATATATATATATATATATATATAGCTGTAGCTGACTTATGTATAAGGATGACTGACTTAGTATCGAGTAACACTCTTCAAATAGAACAACAAAATACGTCCATAAGTCTATCAGAGCAGTTAAACAGAAGTATTCAGTATCACACAAATAACAGTAACAGTTTAACAGTAGATGTAATAATGTTAAGTAATGTAATTAAGAACTACTGTATAATGATAATATATGTAAACAAAAATAGCATTTTCATGTAAACTGGGTTATAAAATAGCCAACACCAACACAAAAAGTACCATTGTCAGATTACCCAGTGTTGATATGCTGTGTTCTTGCTTAAGTTTGTGTTCCTCTGAATTTACAGACATCTTAAATATACTGTACAAGGATCAAATTTAGCAAATATCGTTCATATATTAAAAATGAGTAATATCATAATAGTGCACAAAGTCATTTCAATAATTCTAAGAAAGTTATTCCAAGAAAACAACCTAGTTGCCGTGCTTGTCAGTCATTCAGAGAAGTAGCTGGTTGGTAATGAAAGGAAAGAAGTTATTTGAATTTGTAACATTATAACTGGCTCCCTGTTTCTTGTGTTGAATATGTTTTTTTTTATTTACTTCAATTTGGGATATACAAATTTGTTAAGTACAATGGTGTAGATTAAAAAAGAAATCACACTTCCTGTGTGGTGTACAGATTGAAAGTGAGTTACAGCACTGGAAAGATTTAGGAACATCTAATTTCCTTAGCATTGTCTTTATAACTGAATATTCCAAATGAAAGCATAAAACACAAGCAAAGAGCCAGCAGATACTTAGAAACAAAAGTGGGGTCAGTTATTTAGCTAGATTAAAAAAAAAAAAAACTTGTTAGCGCAACTTTACAAAGAATTGTGCTTAAAGGTAAACATGCTTATGAATATTAACAGGTTTTAACTGCAGCTTAAACATCAGCCTTTTTATTTCTAGATCACTTATTTAAAAGACTGATGCCTTTTTCTAACTCTGCTATTCATGTGTTGTACATGCAAAATGTTTGGACAGTTACAGAAATCCATAAAAAAGCTGCGTTGTCCTCCACCATGTCGAGTGGTGATGGACATTTAAAAAAAACAGCATCTTGGCAATGGACAAACAAAACGGAGGTTATATACAATTCCGTGCGTGTGTGTTTGCTGGACGTATTCACTGCCACAGACGTTGATAACTCTTGCCACGGATGTGCATGTCTGTGTACGGACAAGTTGCCGACCCCTGCTTATAATTGAATTCTGTAAAATGTATTTCAATACAATTTGTGGGGTAGTTTGAGTCAAATCAACAGATTTGTTGTAATTTCTTTTGTTTTAATTATTTCAAGAATATTAAAGTCACCCCCTGTTCAGCTTGAACAAAGAAATACCATGACACAATACAAAAGATCAAATGGACATAATGGAGACAGTCACACTTCACAGATTTCTCCATATATCTGGAAAACTGCTTATCCAATTGTCATTAGACTTTGTATTAATATTATTTAGTATTATGTACAGTATGTTGTTATCTGACTGCGGTGGTACCAGAGTAAGGGTGGATATGTAAAAACTTGGATAAATGAATCCTGTTTTAATTACCACTATGCACAGTTGTGACAATTACTATTTTCACACAGTTATTGTTTTGAGATTCAGCTTTTATTGGAGAGATCCCCAAAATCCCTTGTTTAGAAAGATACAATCAATCAATCTTTATTTTATATAGCATCTTACATAGTGGGACATCATCACAAAGCACTTTACAAGATGCAATAAATACAAGAAAATGCATAATACATGATATACAGTGGAAAGTGCCTAATACATGAAATAGTACAATACAGTGGAAAGTGAAGAATACATGATAGCTACAATATGTGAAATAGAAGCAGCAGCTAATGACAGATATCAGGCTTAAGGAGCAAGGAAAGCAAAAGAGAACAAGTGGGTTTTGAGAATTGATTTAAAGCGAGCTACGGTTGCAGCATCATGAACCAAAGCTTGGAGAGAGTTCCAGAGAGTCGAAGCCATGAAGCTAAATGAACATTGTCCAAGTGTGGTGCACTTTTGCTTGGGGATAACAAGTAAGCCAGAGTTGGAGGACCTCAGGCATCAAAGGAGAGGTTCCTATCCAGAAGTACATCAAGGCTTCATACTGTGGGGGAAGGCAGGGGAAGGTTCAGGGCAGCTATGTTGAGATTCTTAAGTTGAGTTTTAGATCCTACTAGAAGGAGTTCAGATTTGTTAGTGTTCAGTTGAAGAAACTTGGCAGATATCCAGGCCTCAGTGTCTTGAATGCAGGCAGAGAGCCGGACCATGGCAGAGGGGCTACCAGGGTCGAGTTTTAAGTATAGCTGGGTATCGTCAGCACAGGAGTGAAGCCTGAGGTGGTGTTGATGGATGAGGTGACTCAAGGGAAGTATGTAGATATTGAAAGAAGGGGCCCAAGAACAGATCCTTGCGGGACACCACAAGTGACTGGGTTTGCAACACCACTGCATCCAGCATAAAATAAATATGCGCCCGGATAGGTAAGAGGACATCCAGGAGCGACATATTCCAGAGATTCCAGCATACTTCTGAAGGCGGTCAAGAAGAATCCATGATCTATGGTGTCAAAAGCAGCTGTTAGGTCAAGAAGGACAAGCACAGGACAAGAAGGACAAGCACAGAGGGAGCAGAAGCATCAGTATTAAACAGAAGACCATTCACATTCCGGAGCAGAGCAGCTTCAGTACTGTGATGCTGCCGGAAACCAGACTGTAGAAATTCAAGCAGATTGTTGTCTGTGAGATGTTTCATCAGCTGCCTGGCTACAGCCCTTTCGAGAGTTTTTGAGAGAAAAGGGAGATTGGAGATGGGACGGAAATTAGATAAGTCAGCCGGGTCAAGGGAGGGTTTTTTGAGTACCGGCGTAACTCTGGCAAGCTTGAGGGCAGCAGAAACTGAGCCAGAGTCCAGGGACAGGTTGAGACTGGATTTGTGGTGTGATGGACCAGGTTAGTCGGCCAGGGGTCCAAGGGCATGTGGCAGTAGTTGATTTCAACAGTAAGCCGGAAACATCAGCAATGGAGAGAGGAGAGAAGGAGGAGAGGGCAGGAGGAGCAACTGGAGGAGCGTCAAGGTGGTCAAATAGTAGACTGGATTTGTGGTGGGCGAGTGTAGAATAGATGTTGTCGATTTTGTTCCGAAAGAGGAGATATCATGACAGGTAAGAGAGGAGGATGGACGGGAATTGGATTGGTCAGTGGCTGGATGTAGGATTTGGTCAATGCTCTTGAAGAGAACATTGGGTTTACCGTGACCCATAGTTATGATTTCAGAGAAGTATTTCATCTTGGTCGCGACAAGTGCACGTCTGTAGTTTGCGAGATGGTCTGTCCAGATCTCTCTGTGAACCATTAGTCCAGATGACCTCCACTTGCGTTCGAGCTTGTGGCAGGCAGATTTAAGCAGTTAAGTTCAAGTGTGTACCATGGGCAGTTTCTATCTTTCTTGTTCTGGTTGTAAGCGGGGCAAAGGTGTCAATGATAGTAGTAAGGGTGGCGTTGTAAAGAGTCACGGCATCAACTGAGGATGGTAGAGTACCAGTTAGAGGGGATGCAGAGACACATTCTGAGAGTTTCAGAGGATTCAGCAGATTCTTGGGACAGAAAGAGACAACAGTATCAGTAAGGAAGGGACAGGGAGATTAATATTAGCAGTGATTAAGAAATGGTCAGAGAGAGAGAGAGACATCTGAGACAAAGAGACAGGAGACATCAAGGCCCCTGGTGATGAGCAGATCTAGGGTGTGTCCTCGGGTGTGAGTGGGGACGGTGACAGATCGAGAAAGTCCAAGACAGTTCAGAAGCGTGTTGAAGTCGGTCACTAGGGGAGAGGAAGGCAAGTTAACATGAATTTTGAAGTCACCTAGATACAGGGTATTAATGTTTGTGACAGAGTAGCTGTCTGCCGTGTGGGTATGTGTGACAGGCAGGAGATTGAGACAGAGGTTGAAGTTGATTGATAAGCCCTGCAGGTAAACAAGATTTATTCACATATCAACACAATGAAAAAAAGCTCACCTGACACTACCAGCAATGGTAGCACACAGAGTACATACAACACATTGTACGAAGATTTGGTGGGATATACAATCTCTGTTCAATAATAAAGGAACTCTGGCTATTCACCCAGCTGTCTGTGACTTTGACTTGCTTACTCACTGTTTGGTATCCAACCTGGTTCTACCACTCTCACAAATCTATGAATTTCAGCTTCTTTAGCCTAGTTGGCTTTGGTTTTGCAGCAGCCCAGGTGAATCAAGAAAATATTTTTACACTCAACGCCCCGCTGCAACCTGCCGATTAGAATCTACACCTGGTAATCACACACAGCAGACAGGCTCTACCAGGAGCGACAGTGACTTCATTAATTAATTACAACACACACCACACTATTTACAATATACAGTTATGCAAAAGAAAAAAAAAAAAAAAGCCTTCTTCATCCACAGGGCTCCTACCCTGCCACAGCACTCTATACACTTACATTAGCAAAATGCATAGGGTTACGAAGAAAAAAAAATTAAATTATAAGAACAAATAGCAATAGTGCTGTACATGTGACACTGCTTGATTACAGTGGATAAACGGTTAGGAAACACAACGGATTACTGGAGTATGAAATTCTTAGTGGTATTGTTCTGCCTGTACATACATCACGCTTGCATTTGTGCACATACCTGAAGAACTGCTTATCCAACTGTTGCCAAATTGTGTATTAAGAATATTTAGCATAAAATATTGAGAATATCAGATTCTAGAGATCTATGGTGTTGTCTCTCTGACCACGCACCTGATGATCTGAATATCACTCACATTTTTACAAATATCCAGAGAAGCAATACAATTGTGATTAAACAAGTCATTGCTTATTTTTATTCTATACTGCACACTCTGTTTGTAGATGTCATGGTTACCACTTTTTTCATGTATGTATGTGTGACAGCGTAAAGTATTTGCTGCTTGCTGTTAGGCAGGAGAGCGAGACAGAGGTTGTAGTTGATACCCAGCCCCACAAGCAAACAGATTTTATTTACATACAACACAGGAACAGCGTGCGTGACACTACCAGAAATGATAGCGCATGGAGGACATACAACACAGTGTAGAAAAATAAAAACACTGCACAAAAACTATAAAATAAAAGGTGTCTGAAAAAGGTGAACCTAGTTAAAACACACGGTGATCAGCATTTTCAACTTGTTTTTTTTTTTAATAATAATTTAATATAATATAAAAATTGTTTCAGTAAGTAAAAATTAACTACGTTCCAAACTTACAATGAACTTAAAAATCATCCTATTAAGAACCGTGATGTTTCACCTCACAATCACATGACTTAGAACCACTACTATGCAGTTATCAAACACTGGAAATAATTACATTACTTTGGTCACTGTGGTAAAGTTGGTTTGAAGTTCAATAGTCATTTGATATTCAAAACTGTATCACCTAGGCTTTACAAACCAACGACCATTGCTTTCGCTGTGAATCCTATAAATAATTTGTGAAAATCATACAATATTCCATACATGCACAAATAGCAAACAGGGTTCATTAAATACGTTGTAAATCAGCAACTGTATCACCTAGGCTTTCCAAACCACGGAATTGTTTCACATCCTTTTGTGTATCTGTGAATCGTACCAATAATTTATGAAAAGCGATGCACTGGCTTATAGATGCATATACTTACCCGGCATAAGCAAAATAGAACAGATATCCTCAACCACAGCAGCCACAGTTTATCTAAAGACAAACCACTGTTTATCTAAAGACAAACAGTGAATCTGTGACACGGTGTCCCATTCATAAATATATTCCCTTTTGTACAATTATAAGTAAGGCACAATTTAAGCACATGCACTTAGTACAAAAATACTAGTAGAAATGTATAGTTTTGTTGTGTAGGTGTGTTGCATAGTTTTGGTATTTATACAGGGAGCAGTGATTTCCATTACATGAGAGTAGATGTTAAAATGTCATGCTGATATTGAACTCACCAAGACAAGCACCAACTAAGATGTAGCTTTACTGTAAACTAATGAGATTCATCTGCGTTTCCTTCCATCTAATAATGCAGATATCCTTCTGCCTGGTATTGATGGTTGAAGTGTAATGCTGGCTCCAGGGATCAGCATATTTTGCCTCCCTTGTGTATCAGCACACACAACAGCTGCAATGCTGGCTACAGGGATCAACTACAGTTCGGCCTCCCTAGTGCATCTGCATGACAACAGTCTGGACTGAGCTGAGTAGGGTATTTCTCTGAGGAAAACCTAGGTGATGCAGTTTCATATATCAAATGAATATCGAGCTTCAAACCAACTTTACACTGTACTTTGGTACTGTATTTAACATGAAATTCTTCATCCCAGTTAACTTGTTATAATGAACACCATGGTATAGCTTACAAGTTCACAACACAGTGAAATAAAATAATACATAAACTAAATCCACTTTCCGTTCTGCTATTAGGCCTACTTTTCGTTTGTATGTGTTGAATTATGTACTATATCTAGTCTCAGGTGACTCGTGTAATTTTGAAATATTATTTCGGGACTAACATTCAAGGTAGAAGCATTTAAAAGCATCTCAAAGTATAAATCCTTTGCATTTTTCCATACACTACAAGCGTAATAGTAATACAAGTACAGTATTAGTAGTAAGCCATAGTCTTTAGCAGTATATTGCACCACTAACTTAATTGCAAATAGAAGTATAAGTTTGATGCATAATCCAATATATTTAGCATAATAAATACAGTAATCAAACATGGTGACTCAGACACATACGTGTGGTAACGCAGACATGTATATATTGTAGCACTGGATGAAACTGCTGTTGGAAAAAGAAGGCAGTCTTGACAACAAAGCACGGTTCAGAATCTGAGCACCCTGCCGCATGGTGCAGCAATCAAGTCCCACAAGTTAATAGTTTCGGAGCAATACAGCAACAGACAAAGCTGGTCCTCCTGCACCTGCAGCTACACTATATATTTGAAGGGTGTGTGTATATATATATATATATATATATATATATATATATATATATATATATATATATATATATATGTTTGAAGGAGATTTAACTGCAGTGTACAAAAATTAAAGATATAAAGAAAAAAACGAAAAGGTAGAAAGTATATTTCAGGATGTTTCGGACAAAAACCCTTCTGCTTTGTAGAAATAAGTGTGTGTGTGTGTGTTTGTTTGTTTTGTCCAAAATATACATTTAATTTGTAATACTGAAAGTTCACAGTAAACCATGGTGATCAATACACAAACTTCAGCGAAACAATGCCGCAGGTCCATATTTCAAAGTAGTGCAGAATTCAGCAATGGGAAGAATTTGGCATGACCAGGGGAGGGGTCTGAGGCTGGTAAGTGTGCAAATGTGGAAGATTAATGGGTTTGTTTGACTTTTGAGAGTCTGCGTCAAATTACATGGGTTTGCGCACACACCCTTTCCGAGTAAGGCAAACTGCTTCACCGTAGCCAGAACTGACAACAGAGGTCACACATCTTCTGGGCGCAGAGTCTGTTCATCCCATAGACATCTATAAAACTAGACCTGCCAACGGCTGACTTCTCAGTGCAGTTGAACAAGATTTCGGTCCACCATCTTGAATGCTTATAGGTCTGCCACTGAGAGAGCTGTAACCAATGTAAACAGGCAGATACACGCTGCATTTTTCGGGGTTTAATTTATTTAGATTCAATAAAATTGTATTTTAAACTATTAAATTATTCTCCAACCCTTGCAATGTCTAGTTAATTTATCTATTTAGTTGCAAAAGCAAAAATCAAGATCACACACACACACACACACACACACACACACACACACACACACACACACACACACATATATATATATATATATATATATATATATATATATATATATATATATATATACACTATAATATATATATATATACAAATACTGTAATACCTCAATAATATATTAAACTAATATATTATAAAATCCATAATATATAATACAAATAATACATCATATTATACATTTGGGTCATTATAGGGTTACTAGATTTCCTGAATGGTAAAAATGATTTATAAACAAATAACAACAACAGCTCTGAAACAGTATTAAAATATGTTGTTAATCGCAAGAACATTTAATGTCAAATATCTGTGATTTCATTTAGAAACGGATATGGATTAACAATGTTTATTTCATTTAAAATGCTGTCCTGTCTGGAAATGTCCGGTTTAATTGCATACATTTCATGTAAATGTATAAAAATGTATTATTCCAGTAAGTATTAACTTCTGTTGTCTATGGTTTAGAAATGTCCAGCAAAAACATGTTTTTATAAACAAAAGGAGATTTATTACAGCACTGAAGAACACTGTCTGTAGATAGAAACAGAAAGACATTGAAGACTAAGTTACCAACCTTAGCTACATATAGCCTTGTAGGCTGTGTATATCTTGATTTTTGCTTTTGTAACTAAATAGATAAATTAACTAGACATTGCAAGATTTGGAGAATAATTTAATAGTTTAATATCCAAGTTTAAAAATACAATTTTATTGAAGCTAAATAAATTAAACCCCTAACTGTTTACATTGGTTACATCAGCAGCAGACCGATAAACATCCATGATAGCAGATGAAAATCTCACTCAGTTAGTGGTTGGCGGCTCTAGTTCTATTTATGTCTATGGTACACCCCAGCAGATTGTAAAAAGTACTGCGCTGGAGCTGACCCGTCTACGGACGAGCGCAACCAGTGCAAGAGAGGAGAACCAAGGCAGGATTAGTGATCAAGGTAGCACCACCTAGAATGGGGGGTATGAATAACACAGAAAAACATATTGTATAAATTACAACTATTGTATTGTATTGTTAATGACAGATACTTGTATTCTGATTTTGCATTGAATTTTTAAACGGGACTAGTAAAACTATAAGGATACATGCCAAAATTATAAATAAATAAATACTGGAATAAATAAATGAATATATAAATAAATGTCCATGTGTTTATTTATTTCAACATTTGTGTATTTATTTCTATATTTATCTAGTTATGTTTTCATTTATTTATTCAGTTTAACATTTACTTACTTATTAATGTATGTATTTATTTATTTATATTTTTGGTACGCAATATGCTCCATATAAAACTGATGTACATAACTTTAATTGCTTAAACAGATTCACAATAAAAGATGGTCTTGGGGTTACTGAAATAAGTCTCTGCATAATGCACTTAGCAGTATAGTTATAATGGAGTTGTATGGGAACAGTGGAAAAAAAACCTACAGTCTTCTGCAATCACAAAATCAATCAAGTCGGTCTCCATTTACTCAGTCGACTGTGCTGGGAAACCTCCCAGAGCTGTCCTAGCTGCGTCTACGCAGATCGTCACGTCAGACGCAGACTTTTTAGGAGCAACGTAAACACAGCAATGGTCTTACCCTTTGTGGGCACCTTATGCATGCATCGACTACAAACATTTGTTATGTTTTTTGTTTTTACTTTTTACATAATCGACCAGGTGAAAAAGAAAACACAAAATCTGTGCTAAAAGCGACAATGGAAAATTGTAAGCGATTGCCGGCATGGGCAAGCCCAATTCCGCTAGTTAAGTGGAACTGGCAACTCTGCACACATTTATACATTTCTCCTCCCACAAGCTACGCCACAAAAACAACCAACGAATCACTGCCAACCTGCTGCCAACAAGCCACAGCCAATCACGGAGGTGATAAAAAATGGTATTCTCCTGTCTCCTTTCAATAACATAAGATGAAAAACATTATCGAATATTAATTTGTTTTTACAAATGCGAGTACTCTATGGACCGTCCTGAATTATCGTACTTTTTGGCAACTTTCAGAATTATCTATCATACAGCGTCCAAATTGTCGTATAAATACGATAATTATCTTATGTCTGGCAACACTGAATAGCTTTCAATTTTTTAAAATTCTTACTGATTGGCTGTAAAGGTAACAAGGCTAACCATGATTGGATAATGCTTTGTTGGTAATGCTTTTGCCTAGTAACTGATGACATGGTATTCTGGGAGATATAGTTTTTAGTGTATATTTTGGACAGCCCAGAGCAGCTGTATGACTTCCCAGAGCCACCACCTGACTGCCCAGCGCCACCGTCTGACTGCCCTGAGCAGCTGAATGACTTCCCAGAGCCACCATCTGACTGCCCACAGCTGCCCCCTGGCTGCACAGAGCAGCTACCTCACTGCACGAAGCAGCCGTCTGAGGGTCCTGTGCCACCGCTGCCGAGCTGCCTGCTGCAAATGCTAGAGGGTCCCACACTACCGCCAGCATTGCTACTGCCGGTATTGTCCCTGCTGGAGTGCACCGCACCACCAACAGCATTGCCACCCTTCTTAAAGGAGCCCCAATTGAGCAAAAGTCACTCGGATTTTGGGGGTAGGAAAGGGGTTAAAGGGGCACCCCCTTACAGAAGCCCAGGGGTTACCAGAGGGGTAAATGGGCGCTCCTGACCGAGACCCAGCCTGGCAGAAGGAGGAGACCGCCTGTACCACAGCGCTGCCCGCTAACCTCCCTACAAGGATCCGAGGGGGAAAAACCAGACATGAGGGGAGCCTGCACGCAGGGGCATGTTCTTTGTCTCCCCTGTGATTGGCCCTTCAGTCATGTTGTGCGTGGTCTGTGTCTTCCCTGTGATTGGTCCTGTCTGTCTCTGTGTGTTCACGTGTTCAGTGTTTTCTCATTGGCCCAAAGTGTGCGGTTAAGGACCAATGGGATGTGTATGTTTTGAATAGAGTAGTGGGGGGGGGGCTGGGGTTATAAAAGGCACTGCGATGCCCTGTTGTTCTGGTGGTTGTGTCATGGTTGCCATGTTTCAGAAGGGAGCTGTGTGTATGATTGAGTGCTGAATAAAGCTTTTGGAAAAATAAACCAACATGTCTGTCTCTCCTGTTTTTTGGCTGACGATATGATATATATATATATATATATATATATAGTATTGCACAAGGGAAGGCA
This sequence comes from Polyodon spathula, assembly GCF_017654505.1. Lineage (NCBI taxonomy): Eukaryota > Metazoa > Chordata > Actinopteri > Acipenseriformes > Polyodontidae > Polyodon > Polyodon spathula. The sequence goes on along the minus strand of NC_054538.1, from coordinate 51,399,011 downwards.
GCAGCAGTGCGTCGTACGACCATCCACTACATTACACGTCTGAAGACTTCTGTATTCGGGTTATTATACCCAGAGCGAACGCTATGAACCGTATTGGCATATCTTCTTTTCTTATCTTCTTCACCACATTGTCTGCACAGGGCTCCTTCTTGGGGGGAAGTGAGTCTCACTCCCTCGGTCAGGCCTGGCTTCACCGCCCAGGTTCCTTGTAGGTCAAAGGGGACCCCTGCCCACACCTGTTTTCTCGCAGCTTGTGCGCTTTAGCCTCAGCGAGGCTCTAATCTATACGCCTTTCTCTTAACCGTTTCTCATTTAACTCCAGGTCCCACGGGCATCCAGCAGGTGCCTGGCCCTCACATCTGGGCTCATGCCTGATTGAGGTCGGTTCTTCGGATGGGACCTGTCTAGATCTTTTTCTTTTCCAGGTCCAGGTACCTTTCTGTCCCCCCGGGGTAGCTGGGTCTCCCTACCACCAGGCAAGCTGCTGGGACGGGGGACAGGGGACGGGATTTCTTCTATCCATGTAGGGGACCTGTCCTATCTGTTCAACTTTGTCACTAACACTCTGTTGCCCAAGTCCCACAAGTACTCCATTCCCCTTCTGCCTTTGCAGGTGTACCGTGAATTGCAATTTTAAGAAACCGAAGACGGCAAAGAAGTTACAGTACAGTATATAAATACAACATATTATAAGCCCTTCATGATTTATGAATAAGGTCCATCACAAAACATTCCCATCAAACTAAACTGTTGTTTTCACGAGTGTACATATAAAAAGAACAGTACTCTTATTGAAGTGAGAGCTCAGGGTTGTCCTTTTCACTTCTAAGCTTGTCATTTACTTGGTCATGGTTTAGCCCATTTACAGACATGACTTATAGTTACTAAGCTGCTTTTCCTCTTAGCTGGTCATAAGAAACCAAGAGAAATTAGTGCCCACAGATCCCCCCTTTCTGGGCATAAGAAAAAACAAGGAGAGCAAGCATTCACAAACAAACGTATGAACAATCTGACTGGCATTTTCACCATTTACACATTGCAGATTTTTACTATATACCATAAGGATAAGACGACATTTTTTCTTGCAGGAAAAAGATGCAGGAAGACCCAACAGTGCTACTGTATTACTTCATTTTATCGCCGGCCTCCAATTAAAGACGCCCTCATATATGCTGGTCATATATGAACTCTGTAATAGAAGCCGCCCTCGAATAAAACCGCTATCAATAAATATTTATTCTTCCACTACTAAAAAACACACACACAATAAACAAATAAACGCGCAACACTACGTGCATGTAACCTCACCGAGCCTCAATCTAGCACGTAAATTACAAACTAATGTACGCACACATAGTAAGCACATTTTATTTATGGTAGTACAGTTCTGAAAGAAAATGTAAATAAACTACGTACAGAAGAGTAGTCCTTCTGAAGTTCTTATAGGTGGTTTTGTTTTGTTTTTAGTTGAACTTTTTTAGTAATTCATGTACTCAATCCCGTACAAACAAAAACAATGTGCTTACTATCTATGAGAAGATTTAGTTTCGGTTTCTATTGCAGAGATTACAAACAAGCAAGTTAGAGTGAGAAAAAAAACAATCAAGTTGGATATACTGTAGTTTTTACAGAATTCAAATTATCATTCTGAAGTGATTTTTGGTGCAGAAAAACATCAACATCACACACTTGGATTTATCTAACACACCAGCATTGCTCCCGCCCCTTAACAACCAATACACACTCCTGATTAGCTGGTACAGTACTCCCCTGACCTTTCAACTCCCACCTAATAGGCTCTCGGTAACAGTCACCGATAAATGTACTGTAGTCAAAGTAGGTTTGCCAGACACGCTGTTGCATACAGGTAGGTTACAGTATTACACAAAATAAGCAATCGCGATACTTCTAAAATGTCATAAATCATGTAACAAAATACGACAGGGTTTGAAAATCGTAGTATTATTAATAAAGGTCGCCCTCTTTTAAGCTCTACAGTCATTTTTATCTTTTTAAGGTAATGCTAATACACAGCCGTCACTACACTGAAGAGTACTTGCAATGGTTAGCCCTGTGTACCATCATTTACACAGTATCATGCTTTGGTTAAGGAATTTCCTGAATTATTTTTTCAGTGTATCAATGTTGCATTTTTTGTTACATATTTTTTAAATGTCTGTTTTATGTATAGCGAATGAACATGATGTTTTACTTGTTTTACTGTTTAACTATAAATACCAGTTTGTCAGAAAGCCTAAAACGGATTACCGCCCCCTCTCCTCTCTCTTAACTCACGGGGTGGAGTCGTCACAGGCTCTTTAGTCACCATCTGGTTTTGCTAGGGCTGTATTTTCTTCTGCATGTAACCTGAACCTGTAAGTAATACCAAAGATTGATCTAGCCTAGTGTTTTTTTCTAATAAACCAAAACATTTGTTTACATGTAGTACAACGACGGAAATGCGGCTTTTCCTTGTGTTTCGTCTTTTTCCGGTAATCTTGTACAGCTGCACAAATGCTAAATAAAAAAACCGAAGCTTAGTTTTAAAATAATTAACGCAAAGATTATATATCGATTGCACGTATTTATGGGTACATTTTACATTTTGCTATAAATTGTTTCAGGTTAGCGGTATTCTTTAGATTGTTTTTCTTGCATTATATTAATAACGAATGAATCAATCAATCTTTATTATTTATATAGCGCATTTCCAAGATCAATCGCCCCAAAGCGCTTTACATAGATAAAAACATTGACACATATTTAAAGAAGTAGCACGAACAAACAAACACAATGCTTTGTCAAAATAATGTTATTAAATGCAATCCAGTCCCGTGCACATTTGTAGCTGTAACACATTACACGGATAATTAACAAATTAATTGATATGACAGGACATTATAATTAGACCAATATTGTCAGCTTCAAAAGGACATATGTTTTTAATTACTAAATTCAAACTATTTAGGATATTGTTAGGTGGTTTTAAAAAATGTATTTTCATTCTAGCCATCTCCGCCATGTTTACAGTAGGCGGGGGTGTTGCTTTCACAGCAGCAGGCCAGCCCATTGCAAAACCATTGTCTATTCATTGGCTTGTTTTAGGAAGCAGGGCTGGTTTTGCATGTCGTGTTTTTGTTTAAATCTCAGGCGCGAGGCGGAGCGGGGTGTAAGCATTTTCCAAATAAGGTGCTTGATTTCTGTGTAGAGTAACCTAGTACTGCAATAGTTTGGAGGTGTTGCTTAGCTATATTAGCGTGTCAATAACATTTTTTCCAACCCAGTTTTAGATGCCAAGTATCACAAACGGAGCACAGTGCACAACAGAACACAAGAAAAATAATACAATATGGTTTCAAAAAAGATTAGAACTGAGTATATGAAGAAATTTAAAGACCCCAAATGGGATACTTATTCCAAGTGCTATGAAGATATGCTAAAGTACAGATTGACCAGAAGGCTTTTGGAACAGGCACATAACCCTTGGATGTGGGAGGGTTGGGAGAATAGCTCGGACTCCAGTGGCAAATCTACTCCTCAGAATGGGAAAAAGATAGAACCCTTAAAAGAGGAAGCCACAAAGGAAACAGAGAAAAAACTGACAGAATTACCTGAAAGTGAAACCACTCCAAAAGAAGTGCTTGAATCTAAAGTCTCTAACGGAAAAGAAAGAGATGAATTGCAGCAAGAGGATAACGCTTCAGAGATATCACATGCCACAGGTGCAGTATTTACTTTTTAAATATATTTAGAAACCCAAAATGTCCCATTTGATATTCAACAAAAAAATGCTCACTGCTAAGATAAGACCTAGTGAAATTACTAGGTGGTGAAATGCCCTCACCCCACCTTATGATTGTGCCAGTTTCAAATGTAAAAATGTATTGGTTTATTTTGAATAACAGAAAGTGACTAGATTTAAACGGTTTACTTTTTTGTTAACATTTTGCAGTCTTGAATCTGTAGGTTCCTTTTGAAATTGGTTTGTTTATTGATATCAGTATGCAGTTTATCAGTACACTACACTAAACGTTACACAGCTTATCAGTACACTAAACGCTACACAGTTTATCAGTACACTACACAGTTTCAGTCACTGCACTAAACGTTACACAGTTTATCAGTACACTGCACTAAACGTTACACAGTTTATCAGTACACTGCACTAAACGCTACAGTTTATCAGTACACTGCACTAAACGCTACACAGTTTATCAGTACACTGCACTACACAGTTTATCAGTACACTGCACTAAACGCTACACAGTTTATCAGTACACTGCACTAAACGCTACACAGTTTATCAGTACACTGCACTAAACGCTACACAGTTTATCAGTACACTGCACTAAACGCTACACAGTTTATCAGTACACTGCACTAAACGCTACAGTTTATCAGTACACTGCACTAAACGCTACACAGTTTATCAGTACACTGCACTAAACGCTACAGTTTATCAGTACACTGCACTAAACGCTACACAGTTTATCAGTACACTGCACTAAACGCTATTTCAACTACTTATTATAATCCTCCATACAAAGTTTAGCTAATAAAAATCAGTAAAAAAACGTCACTACAGATGCCAATTAAACACATTTTTGTGTAAGTGAGCTCAATCATTTGAGTTATTCTTTTGTTGCACAAACATAGCTTAGTTGCATCATCAGCTGCAGTCACAAAGGGAAAGACCACAAAGCTGAATAACTTTGATAGAGGGCTGATAAGAGATGCTTACTGGGCAGCTGTTAAACAAGGAACACATGTTTCTATATTTTGTAGATTGTGTGTCTGATAGCAGATGGCCAAGTTAAGTGTGAATCTGATGACTTCTATTTCCCCAGCCATTTAAACAGGTACCCCGATTTGAAATATTAAGGCCCCTGGCCTCAAACTCTCAAGCACAACATGTTCTCTTTTTACCCTTTAACAGGTTAATATTATATTACATGTGAAATATTTTTTAATGAGGCGATCAAGAGGTACTGAATTTAGTTGAAATTCACACCTAGTCTCTACTTTTACACTTCTTGAACATGATTGCAATTTCTGGCTTGCCAGGTAATGTCCTATTCAGACTCAAATCCTGGTTGTTTAAGTCCATGTGAAAATATTAGTTGGTGTCCTTGTAAAAATCTATTGGTATGGACACCATGTCCATGTACACAAAAAATCCAGCACATTTTAATTAGTATGAATTGTTACAGAATTTGGAGAGATAGCATGGGCCATTGGAAATATAAAGAAACTGGACTACCAAATTTGCAATCAGATACAGAGGGCTTATATGAGAGACTGGAGAAACAAGGAACCAAAGGAATTATTTTATCTGCAAAATTGAACAGGATTGTGTGACAACAGTTTTATAAAATATATAAATACTAATAAATCGTGAATGTAATGTTTAATCGAAAGTGTACTGAGGATATTGCCTTGATTTTTATGTATTTTAAATTGGTGTAATCATTTTTCAGTGTTTTGAGCTCTTGAAAATAAACATAACAATTGAAATCTATACAAAACTAAAATATGAATAATTAGTCAAGCCTCCTTTTGAAAATGCATGTAATGCATCTCTGTTATATTTAAAGGGTGTCCAGCAATCCTCTCATCTAGCTCATTTCCCTAAGCACTTAACACTGCTGCCTAGGCTTCATTCATGAGCCAACGGCTTCGGTCATCACCAACAATAGAACAGGTTGGCTTTCATTAACACTGGAGCTTTGAAAAGCATCGCTTCTTTTGTACTGCATCTGTTCTCCCATTGTGGGTGCTTATTCCTCTGCGGCATGCCCTTGATTGACAGCACCTCCACTGTCTGGTGTAATGTGTCCAGCACTGTGCGAACAAGGTGAAGCCATCAGGGAAACTGAAGGGAAAACTACAACAGTGGCAACAGAAAGAAGGGTCGGCTAACATTTACATAAAATTAGGGTCTTTGAATTACAACGCTAAACCACTGATTATTTAAAGCTTTACTGAACATTGGGTAGCCCTGTATGTGTCCCTGTTATATCCTGTTCAGTAAAACCGGGATTACTTGACATTGGTTGTTTATATATATATATATATATATATATATATATATATATATATATATATATATATATATATATATATATATATATATATATATATATAAAATTTAGGGCCCTATTCGCTTCCTGTTTCTTGATATAAGGTGATATCTTCCACTCAAAGTAGGTTGGCGTTGTAATTGTTTCTTGTCTTGGTTATTACTTTCCTTTTATATCCCAGGGCTTTAAGGAATGAGCTATGGAGACAGGTTGAAGGAACAGAATGTATTTAGTCTAGAATAAAGAGGAATTAGGGGGTTTTATTTATATTGTAAAATGAGTCAACAAAAATAACCTTATCCGCAGCACGAAACCAGGACCAGATGACAGAGTTAGAGACTTGGAAGAGAGGTTATGTGACACTACTTTACACAGAGTGATGACAGTATGGCATGGGTTGACATGTTTGTGATGCTGAATCATTTGGATCCTTCAAGACTCGACCTTGACAAAGTTTTGAGGTCAATCAGCAAATAGGAACTGGACTAGCATTGAAGGGCTGAATGGTCTCCTCTCATTCGTAAATTATGGTCCTCTGACTTTTTTTTTTTTTTTTTTTTTTATGATACAATCGCAATGAAAAAAATAATTTTAATAAATAAATTCAAAGCGACTCTCAACACTGGGTTATGTAATTTCAGTAATATTGCCCACTGTGGCTGCAGTGGATGTTCAAACTTGCTGTCACATGACAAGATGCATTGACCTTAAGGAGTATAACCAAGATAAGGCCAATAGAGAATCTGGACTTTATAGAAAAGGTGATGATGTCCTTTGTTGTTCTTGCCCAGGAAACCTGTTTCCCAGCAGCCCCTGGAATGTGTCATTATGTGACTTCTATGATGGAACAAGCTGGCTGAGCTGTATGAGGCTGTGGCTAAAATATACACCATTCCTATGTAGTGTGGTTGTTTCATAACCATGACTGAGAAATATGCAATTCATATATTGTATATACTACATATATGCACATATACTAATGGTTTAAAATTAGTGGGGTTTTTTGTTGTTTTTTTTTGTTTGTTTTTTTTTAAACATTTAAAATATTTTCAATACAGGGAAAGTCTCAGTAATTGAGGGCCAGGCAACGGGTGAAGACAGAAAGACAGCAGAGATGAAAAAAAAGGAGAGATCCCAAGAGCAGGACCAAAGTGGCAGTGTGTCAGCATGCGCTCGCAGCAGTCACAAATCCACTAAAAGCAAGAGCCAGCAGCCTGACCCTGCAGAGACGGACAAAGAAAACAAGCACCCGTTTGCACTGTATGGTTGGGCAGAGAAAACGTGTGAGACAGGGCACAAGAAAACCCACAACGTCTGCCCTTCAGCTTCCACAAAGGAGGTACGTTTGCACTTTCCTCATTCTAAGAGTTTTGCGATTTTCTTCAGATGTAAGCCCGTTTTAAAAAACTAAAAGAAACTTAAATTAAAAAACTATTTGCAGTTAAATATTTGGCATTGAATTTTAATGTCCTTTTTAGTATTTCTAAATTTAGCGCTATTGAGAGTTTAATTCTTCATTAGCAGTGTATTCAACAGTGGGTTTAAAACTTTCATTTGGGTGGCTGAAGCATGTAGGGCCTTATTACAGAACAATTTGCTTTCCTATCTTCTCCTTCATGGCTAGGATAGGATTTTTCCTAACTTGTTATTACAAAAGCATTTCCAGCAATGTCTGCAAGTTTCTCATCCTATCCTAGCATTAGTTAGGAAATCCTTCAGGTAGAAAATCCTATCTAACGCCAATCTTATCCATAAACAACTGATCAAGTCTGAATAGAGCAGTGTACAGCTTGAGCTTCAGATAACTTTCACAAGGATAAATGTTGCTAAGTTATTGTGTCTAAACTCGATTCAGTTGTGGAAAAGAAATGCAGGGCTCTACATTTTACTCAGGAAGAGAATAAGGTTTTGATTGCTGATGTGGAGGAAAAATCTACAAATCATATTAGGAAAATTTTCCACAAGCAAAAGAGAAAATTTAGAAGCAAAAGAGAAGCCATGGGCCGATATTGCAATGGCTGTTTCAGGAATACCAACACAAAACAATCTCTCACAGGCTAAAGTAAAGCTAAAAATAAGAAAAGTACTATGATATTCATGTCTCAGTTTTGAAAGAACATGTGTAATATAATTTTGTACATTAGATTCCAAACTTGTATTTTTCAAGTTACATTACATATATGAGCCGCTGGTTATAGTTCAATGGAGCGTCTCACTGTGTAATAAAATAACACAACAGAATCAACACAGAATACTTCATATGTTATTCCTCCGTAAAATTTCAAATATCAGTGATCATAATCACCTACAGTAGCTTGTGAGCGCGTCTAACTCCAACTCCATGCTGCCCCATACGTAACACGATGAACCACCTTCTTTCACAGGAGGTGGGGCTAGATCTAGACGTTACACGTAGCTTGCTGTTAGAGGTACACATTCCAAAATAATGGATCATTATGATTCACTATAGAATATATTGTATATAATAAAATCTAAATGTCCAGAAATATTTGTGCAATACACAACTTAAAATAAAGCATAACAAAAAGAAATGTGCATCATTTTTTTGTTTTGTTTTTTGCGTGGTTTGTTCAGATCTTGCAAACTAACAGTTGTCTTTTTCTAACCAACAGATTGGAAAGGTTCCCCAGAGTCCTAAATGTTAAGAAAGAAACTTAGGAAATGACCAAGTTAGGAACATTCTGTAATATGCTATTTCTTATCTTAAAGTAAAATAGGAAAATAAGTTAGGAGAGCATTTTCTGTAATATCAACTCTCCTAAGCTAGTTAGGACATTCTACCTCCTGAAGATAAGACCGTAGTCTCCAGTCTTTTAATCATCCTCGGAAATACATTTGTTTAGTATGGTAACTGCTTCTCCCGATCAAATGTGATTTCTGCTTTTAGCATTTGTTTTTTTTGTATTTATTTGCTTTTACTCTGGTTAGGTGTCATGGGTCAGGAAATCTCGGTAATGAATGCCACCTCTACTTTCCAGTCTCTTTTTTTTTTTTTAAGGTGGAGATTTATTAACAATGTCCATTACCTGTACAGCAATTAAAAAAAATTTCAAAACAGAAGTACATCAAAGAAGTACACATTTATGTTGCGCAGTACAACTTCTCAATTGACCTGTTTACATGAAGCAATACTAATTAAATATTAGATATTAGCTTAAAAATGTACCTTGTGAGTGAAGCCTACATTTAAGTGTGTTATTTGCTAACATGTGTGAAAAAAGTATTTGTTATATCCTGACAGATCCATGCATCTGCATTGCGAGCCAAGACCAGGCGTGAGATAGAGAAGAGAATGAAAACAGAGAGAAGACGGGCTCGGTCAGCTGAACTGGAGAAGGCACAAAGAGACAAGTCTCCCCCAGCAGATAACCCATGGGTGACAGAGTACATGAGGTGCTTTTCTGCAAGGACTCGGTGAAATTGGTAAACAAGTTAACTCCCGAAGTGCCCTGTACACAAACAGGGACCGAACTGTAAGGTTCGGTCACAGGTTCTTTTAAGGGGGTGGTCTAATGTATAGTACCTATTTAACTGACCTGAATTCTGCTTCCTATTCGTGTTCACTTTTCCAGATGACGGTATTGCCTTGAAAACTTCTGTTTATACCTTCAGAATTTGCATATGTGTTATTAATTATCATATAATAATGTTTCTGCATTCATGAATATGTGGCAAGTCACCAGCATGCTGGCTAAACAAAAAACAGAGAGAAATGTAAATCATTTTATTAGCAATTACAAAATATTTTGTATTAATCCAGGAGACTTCTAGTTCCTGTGCAAGTGGTACCTGATATTTAGTAAAATTAAAAAGATAGAGACCTCCCTTTTTACTCATTGCATATATTTTGCAAGTTTACACATTCTATAATTTCAATGCACCGGTAATCGCTGTATGAGAAATGTAAAAGCATAATTTAAAACTTCCATATGCCATTATCAGGAACATTCCTTGAGATACATCTTAATGATCATAATTACTTCTCAATTACAGGCTTACTTAAAGGTAATATAGATGATGTTTTTAGTGGTGTGATTTATGTATTTCTGGTATTTATACAAACAGATCCACTGACATGCATTTTTTAATCATTTAATAACAAGGAGATCTAAAAGTGTACCAATCTAATACAGTACATGCAATTGAAACAGGAGCCTGTGATCAAAGGCTTCTTTTCCGATTACTGGACATTACCGCGAACCCACCACTATGTGACCCTGTACAGCGCTACCCCCACCACGCGCACCCACCAGTAATGCCCCCCCCCCCCCCCCCCCCCCCCCCCCTGCCGCCGCTGACCCATGACAATTGCAAGGGGGGGGCGGTGAACTTGAGCATGTACAACGGGGAGGTCCACTGGCGCACTGGTCCATGTCGCGTTTGTAGGGCGCAAACATCCCCCCCACATTGCAAAGTAACCCAGTAGAGGGCAACCCCCCACCCCACCCCCGACATGACCCTATGTCTTGCAACACAGCCCCCCACCAAATCGCGTGAGTGAGTACATCGCAACCTCCCCGCCAACACATGACCATGTACAGCGCAACCCCCACCCCAATCGCGTGAACGGGTACAACGCAACACCCCCAACCCCAACCCCCTCATCGCGTGGCCCGGTATAGCGCTACCACTCCCCCTAGATCCTGTCCTGCTGTTTTTATTATTATTTCTGTATTTATTTATTTAGCAGCTCCGTATTAGTGATATAGCTTATCGTATGCTGGTGAAGCTGTTGGGGAAATACTTTATTCAACATGTTCTTGTGACGAAGTGCCCGCCCCTGTGTGTATTTTCTGTTATATGTTGCGTGTGGTGTGTTAAATGTTGGTGTATAGTCATTGGTGCACGGGATATAAACGGGTCTGTGTAACACGAGTGTTTAAAATGTATATGTGTATTTAGGCACGAGGATTGCACAGCACTTCACGTGCAAGTAAAATGTAATATGTGAGCACGGGGAATTGCCCTTTATTAATTCACGTGCAGTTGTACAATGACTCCAATTGAGTGATTGATTAGCAGTGGAGTCTCGGTACAGCTGCATAAAAGCAGCATGTTTTCACATACTCGGGGTTATGTGTTTGGTGAGTGGAGAACGGGATTGGATATGGAGGTAATAATGATAAATCGTAAGAATAAAAGTTAAAATATCTGCTCACCCTGTCTTGTGTAGTGTTAGTCCGTTTTTGTTTGTCTATTTATTTTGGCAAATGTGCCGTGCCCTGTTTGTGTTTGTTACAACTGTTTATTTTCTGTTCTATTTATTTATTAAATGCTGAGCGAAAGTATTCGCTCAGCTCCACCAAACTCCACCTCTCTGTTGCTTATTTCCTGGCTCTGGTCTGACACCACCCACTCTGGCCGTCTTTGTGACAGTTCTGTATTAAGGTGGCTTGCTAAGGCCATGGAAAAAGAGGGGAGAAAAAAGTCTCAGTTGTCTCGTGATCACAAGCTATGTTATCTCAGGATCTCAAGAAAAGTTTATTTTTTTATTAAAAAGTTACTAACAGGGTAATCACATTTGCATTTTACTTATTTTTATGTTGATGTGACACAGTGGTGGTCTTGTAACTATTAATTTTTGCTTTATATTTTGGAACTGCACTTTTTTAATACATTTTATGTACATACGAGTGCTTTGAACATGATTTGCTTCTGAAGTGTGATTTATCAGAACTCTACATGGAAAATACGTCTTTACTGAAGAGCAACTTGTTAAGGTAATGTGTGGGCAGACAGCAAGTACAAAGTTGTGCACGGTGGTGGTCTGTCGCTTTAAAAGTGTCTCTCGGTACTGGGTCACGCGGTGGTGGGGTTGCGCTGTACTGGGTCACGCGGTGGTGGGGTTGCGCTGTACTGGGTCACGCGGTGGTGGGGTTGCGCTGTACTGCGTCACGCGGTGGTGGGGTTGTGCTGTACTGGGTCAGGCGGTGGTGGGGTTGCGCTGTACTGGGTCACCCGGTGGTGGGGTTGCGCTGTACTGGGTCACGCGGTGATGGGTTCGTGGTAATAGAAGCGCTGTAGGGTCCAGATACGCAGTCGGTTACAGTACATGCAATGGAAACAGGAGCCTGTGATAAAAGGCTTCTTTTCATGCTGTTTCTATACATTTGCATTCTGAATTGTCTCCACAAAGATTTTCTAATACAGATCCTCTTTGCCAGTTTTGCCTGTGTGTGTGTGTGTGTGTGTGTGTGTGTGTGTGTGTGTGTGTGTGTATATGTATATATATATATATATATATATATATATATGATATATATATATATATAATAATGATTTATCTTCTCAGTATATTGGTTACTTTTTTTCTTTGCTTTTAAAAAGAAAATGTATGACTTTTCAGTGGTTGGTTCACAAATGTCTGTTCCTCACTGTTAATAAATAAATGCATGTAGGTGGTCCCTGCAGTTTATAGTACGTTTTGTGAAAGGCCCTGTATTCATTTACTGAAGCAGGTATCTATCCTTTTTCTCACCAGTGTGGAAAATGTTAGAATTTATATTGAGCTATATTTATACTTAACACAGATATATTAATTGTGATACATCTGTGTTTTCTGTAGTAACATTACCTAGAAATAAAGCTGAAGTGTCCCCCTTTTTTAAACATATTTTTTATTGTTCAAGCCTTATATACATTCCAATTTGTTTACATTTCCAAAATGAATGAAGTTCACATAATTCTTGCCCATTGTGAAATCTGACATGTGATAAATGTCATCTAGAAATTGAGGAAGTATTTTTAAATTTTAAAAGGGTTCTCTTTTTTCCACTTGATGATTTTATTATGTGGATAATATTTTACAGGAAATATCTTCAGCTCTCCTACTATATATTCACTATGGACTCAAACATTTAGGCACATAGTGTAAACTTAAGTATTTTGTAAAATTGTGATTTTTAAATGCTGGGAGCTTATGAGCCTTTCTATGTGTCACTTTATGAATATTTGCATTGTTATCACATGGTGCTGCACATAAAGGGGTCACCAGGTTTTATTTAACATAGAAAACAATTGTTTACATTTTATATATTGGGTAAAATAATGTGTGTGGATGTTTTTGGTTGATATAACTTATGACTGTATTGAAAATAAATGATCTTATAATGGCTACAGTAGTTTACATTTTTTGTATTTTGAATTAAAAACCTCAGTATGTGAGTCAGATTTTGTTGTAGAAGTAATACATAGAATTTTAACAACCTATTGGCAGGTATAAACAATATAAATTAATCCTCTTTTATTGTATACAAATAAAATGCCGTAAATCACGAAGTGGCTGTACACCAATTTACGGCATCCTGGACAACAAAAAACACGTCATAGTTCTTTGTAAGTGTAGCTTTAAACAATAGTAAATGTAGTGTTTAGAACTAACTTAATATACTGGGCTGTACATTTCCTCACAATATTTGTTTCACTGTAGTCATTAACTGAAATAAATTTTTAAAAAAAGTTTATTTAAATATGTCATATTCTTGAGCTTCATTCTTGTGGCCATCATCTATGTTAAAGTCTGGTGCTTCCAGTTTGGTCTTCTTCCAAGGTTGCTGTGGTCGCTTACTGTGTATGAGGTTTCCCTGTCAATAGAAAAGAGACAGAAAGCCTTGATTAGTTTGTACATTAGGAAATAGCTGGGAGTTTTATGATTTCTTAGCAGGGTAGCACGCTATGATAAAGGGAAACTGCAGCTGCCAACCTCAGCTCTAACTGAGGAAGTCAAGCTAGCTAAGGTTGGGCTGGAAATGACACATGGAATCACGTGATGAGTTGTGACAAAGTGGTTTGCAGTGCGCAGGTGTAGAAGTGATGCAATGCGTAACAGATGACAGACAACAAAGTTCACGGTCCAAACAATCCTTTATTGGGTTCTGTTTTAGTCTAGGTCGTGGTGACCTTAAATAATAATCCCAGGCAATACACAGCAATGTGTTTTGCACAGCTTTAAACCACGGGTTACAGTCCTGAAATAATAAACACAGTATAAACTCGCTCAAAGACACAAACATAATCAAAAGTCCACAGTGAGTGCTAACGTGCAAGTGGTGAAATGCAATTTATTCGTGCACAGAGGTGAAGTGTTGTCCAGCTTGGTGCTGGCCTTAAGCGACAGCTCCAGGTACATGTTAGACAGCTAATAAGAACAAACAAGTACAATTAGAAACTAAAAAATAAACAAACACTTTATATTTTCCTTCAGCGGTTCTCTCACAACCATACAAAGGAACAGATCATGCGGGGCTGTGCTGTGCTGTGTGGTGCTGCGATGTGCTGGCCCACCCAGCTTCAATGGCTCGCCAATACCCTCCCACCTCAGATCAGATGTATTATTATTCGAAAAAGCAAAGTTAAGGTCAAACAATCCATCCAGCAACCAAACAGTGCCTTTCATCATACATGCTGCTATTGCAGTGATGCTCATTCTCATTACAGATGCCTGCTTCTCTAAATGTCAACTGTCTCACTGTATGTATCCATTCATTCACACACAATTCGTCCAGATCAAGAGAGAAATCAAATGGTAACTTTATCGCCCCTGGGCATTTCAATATTGTCATTTCAGCAAGGCAGGACATTCATATCTCGTCTCTTCATGCTGTATCTACAGTGAAAACTGCGCTGATATCAAACTATGGATCCGACTTCTTTCCAGCTGGAATGGCATTTCATTCTTCTGTAATCTTTTAGATTTTCTGTCCTGCATACTGATGCCGCCCCTTCCCGAGATTTTGGAGGCATTTTAGGAACTAAATGGTTCTTTGGAAACTGGCCCTCCGAAATTTGCTCCTTACCCCCCCCGAGGAACAATCTTCAGCACTATTTGAGTTGTATCCCGTTGTAATCGCCGCAGTTTTATGGGGTCACCTATGGGTTACGAAAAAATTCCAAATACTGTTACTTATTAGGCTTACAATTCATTCATCCTCTTCTTGCCAACTGGCACATGAGACTTGCACGATTTCCTGCCACCCTCTTCAACGGAGAGTTCAACTTCTATGGTTCATCTCCATGCAGTTTTGGGGCGCCCCCTTCTTCACTTTCCCTCCAGGGTCCATCAGAGTGCTGTTTACTTTTAAACTTTTAGGAGTATGTTTGAGTGTGTGGCTTCCCTTTTTCTTTGTTGATTTAGTATAGTTTGGGTTATGTATGTGAGCACGGGGTTTGTGGGTTTATGTGTGTGTGGAATTGTGGTGACAGGGAGGCAGTTAAAATCCTCCCTGTAAAAACACGTGGGAATGTGGCTGGAGCTGTGAATTGAATAATTGACTAAATGTATGGTGTATAAACAGGGTAATCATGGGTGAGAAAGGGGTTAGTGTGTTCGGAGTTGGAGCGAGGGTCTTAAATATAAACAATTTCTACGCGTGTTGGTTATACACAAAAACGATACTTGTTTGTTTAATTTTGTTTCCTGTTTTGTTTGTCTATTTCTTTTGGCCACTGTGCCGTTTTGTTTGTGCAAGTGTTTTGTTTTATTTAAAACTTTTATTTAAAAAAGAAACAAGTACATTTGTATCTTGCACTCCAGTACTTGCCTTTGTTGTGGTTTACTTCTTATGTCACCATGTGCGGCCAGTATGGTCTGTATGCGCCGTGGCATAGAGTCTACCAGCCTCTGGAATTCTGCAGGAGGGATGCGGCACCATTCTTCCACAAAACACAATTCAAAAATCTTCTCACTGCACTCATGCTTGACTAACAGGCAGTTGAAATATGACACTGCCTGTCTCCTAACACATCAACAGCAAGCAAGCAGCCTGTGATGTAGCTAGTCACTCGCTCACACACATGCCCACATCCAATGCACAGAGTACATCTGAGATAATGCAGACAATCTTAAGAATATATCACATTAAACTTGTTAATGGTATATAGATTAAGTATATGGCAAGTTTACTTTTAAAGAAGTTCTTCATAGAACAAAATGAGGTAGATTACTTATAGTTATTTCATCAAGTTTCACTAAAAGTTATTTCACACGCAAAGTGTGCTAACTAAATAATTAACAGTTCAATTATATGTGAATGTGTTACAATTAATTAATTTAGTTCCATGAAAGGAAAATGCAACTGGAATTATACTCAACAGTTCCTTGAAGCTTAGACTTTTGGTCTGAGGGCTTGGAAACTCAATCTGTTGAAGTGTCCAGTATAAAACACTCCTCTCCGCAACAAAGTCTTCCATCCCACATTGGATCAAACTCGGCAACAAAGCTTTCAATTCTCGATAGCATCAACAAACAGCTGCAACAAAGTCTCCAGTCCTCGGTATAGGATCCACAACGGCGCCCGTCCGCTCTGTCCTCTTCTCTGAATCTTTGAGCTACGCAGGTAGCAGGCCACAGTTTCTTTTGGATACTGTGGTTTTAGGTGTACAGCAGACCCAGACTGGTTTGTCTGATAACAGTTGCTGTAAGTTTTACGGCAGTCTTCTCGTCGGCCTCAGTCTCCTTGCTTGTGATTGTTGACTTGCTTGCAGCTTGCTTCCTTGTCTTGATTCTGCTTTTAGGCAGAGTCCCGGAGTTGCAGCTTTGCTTAGCAGAGTGATAGCACCTTGTTCAGCATTCCATGTGGAGCGCAAAATGTTCAATTCCAAATGTTCAATTTTTCACTCTGCTGATTAGCTACTTTCGTGAGGTCATTTGTGTACCTTGCCTCCTTAAACTGCCAGTTCTTTGATGTTTTAATGTCCTTTTCCACCGGGACATCGTTTATGTCTTCCTTTCATCAAAATGATTGTTGTTGCACGTGTGAATTATCTATACATAATTCAACTGTCCGCTCAGCCTAATCCAGTTCAGGTGCCAGTCCTCTAATCCATAGGTCACATAGTTCAGTATGTCTACAAACCAGAGCCCCCCCTTCTCAAGACACAGCAGTTTGCCCTGTTTCTCAAGACAAACAGTTTCGTTAATGAATCCAGTTACAATTCTAATACATTGTGGCAATTTGGCTGGTGATTGTGAACAGGTGTAGAGGTGATGCAGTGCAAAGGAAATCACAAACAATTGTAATCCGGTAGGAAAGTGGTTTGAATTATAATCCAGGTTTGGCGACCAAGTAATAAATCCTGGCAATACACAACGATGTGTGTTGCACAGAGAAAACAACAGGGTTACAGTCCCAAACAATAATCCAGATATATCAGCCCCACAATAATATGGCACACATCACCAGTCCTGGGTGCGTGCGGTCGTGCTCGTGGTGGGTGATAAACAATGTTATTTTGTGACTGTATTGGTGCAGTGATGATCCGGCTTGTGCTGGCCTAAGGTGACGGCTCCGGATACGTGTTAGCTGTCAATAAACACAGACAGTTACTAACAGACAATACAAACAAACACAACACTCACGAATATTCTTTTACATTCTTTTTTTATTTCTCTGGCAGTCACTACTGCAGCTCTTTCGGTCCTTCCAGGTTAAAGCGCAAACCCAAGCAAAGGAAAAGATTAGCATTTCTCTGGCCCCTTTTATGCTTCCCCACATCATTGCTTGGTAAACGAGTCCAGGTGCATCTATAGCTTGCAGCTGCTACCTCGTTTACCTTCCGGGTCAATACATTCCTGCAACAGAGTCTCGCTTCCATCCAGGCTGACCGACTTCCGACCTCGGAAACGAACTGTCAGGCCAGCCCGTCCAGAT
Organism: Polyodon spathula; assembly: GCF_017654505.1. Lineage (NCBI taxonomy): Eukaryota > Metazoa > Chordata > Actinopteri > Acipenseriformes > Polyodontidae > Polyodon > Polyodon spathula. The sequence continues at coordinate 51,381,262 of NC_054538.1, read as the reverse complement.
ACTTTTCGTTTCGCTATTTAGCACCCTCACAGGTCAAGAGGGAGATTTACAACCAGAACTCATAGTATTTCTGTCACAGTCCTACATCGAGAACATGGTGAACGATGATTCATCTGCCCATATCGCATTTCTCCACTGCTCGGTAGTCCATTGCCTGTGCTCTGCACCACAGGACTCGCAAACATGCATTGCCAGGTGTGATGAGCGGTTTGTGCAGCACAACAGCCCAACTATGGTATCCTGCTCTGTAGAGTTCTCGGTGGACAGTTTATGATGAAATTGGCTGCTCGCCCCCCAGGTTGAAATTTGCAGTCAATTGATCTAAAGTTGCTCGCCTGTTTTGCCTTGCACTTCGAATTAATGCACGGATATCATGATCCTGGAGTATGCACTTCCGCCCACTGTTGCCCTTTGCTGATGATGTCTTTCCCTTGGAGTTCCATGCGGACATCACCTTAGACAATGTTGCTTGTGAAACATCAGCAAGTTGAGCAAGCTCCTGCTAAGCGCGCCCCAACAATCACCCCTCTTTCAAAGTCACTGAGGTCTCCTCTTGCAGTCATGCTAGCCATAATTATAGGCAACCAGGCCTATCCAGCATTTTTAGACATGACCCTAAGCATGCTGGGGTGTTATTTGCTTAATTAACATCCGCTCCTCCAATCCTCGGATGCCACGCCGTCTACCGTCCAGGTCAGTGAGCTTGGGTGCTGTAGCTCCGCCCCCTTCCAAATGGCCGACTTCCACTTACCCTACGGAATAAATTGTCTTGCCATTTGCTTAAGGGTACTCTGTTCTTTCTTTCTAGTGCCCTCACAGGTCGGGAAGGAGATCTAATACCAAGCGTCATTCGATCTCTGTCACAGTCCCTCATTTACCCAGGTGTGAAACAAAAGATGCAGGAAGTGTAATGAATTGGGGCATTTTGTGTCTGCTGCAAATGATTGCCAGTGAAGGAGCATTCTGTTTGGGCTCAATAATGTGTGGGGAAGTGTGACAGGGTGCGTGTTACCAAGGAGATTCAGAGACCATAAAGCTGCAGTTATTTACATTACACTTATAAACAAAAAAACAACAAACCGCACTGTCCACAGCACCGTTTCTTCATCAACACAATTTTAACTACACCTGTGATCACCCTATGCATACACCTGTTGCTGGAGCCTTAATTAATCTTTTAAACATTTATTCAGTTTACGGCTCCAGCCACATTCCCACATGTATTTGCAGAGAGGAATTTAACTCCCTCCCTGCCACCCAATACTCCCCTCATATACACACACCCATGCACTGGCAAGGCTTTCACCCTGCCATGCTGCCATAGGAGGATACAGATGAAACCTGATACGTGGAGCGACCTCTGTACTGCAAAACTGGGAGTTTTAAAATTGACACAGGCACTAACATTACAGTTATGTCCCAATGTACGTAACAAAGTCTGCCACAGCGCCCTCTGTTGTAACCACCAGAAACTAATCTGCACAGACCTGGGTGGAAATTAAAGTGTTTGGGACGACGTACGGCACTGACCGAATTTAAAGGGGAAGAGTACAGTTTTTGGATCTTTGTTATGCAAGGGACACACATGAGTGATCTTTTAAGCAGAAGTGTTACATGCAAAATGGGCTTAGTACACAGAGCTGAGGATGTTAATGTGGATGAATTTGGTGATATTGGATTGTTAAAATGTGAGCCAGTGAAGATTGAGCTGAAGGACAATGCAGTTACCTATAGTGTAACTACACCACATAGAGTGCCTTTCCCAGTTTTTCCAAAAGTGGAAGAATTAAAGAGAATGAGGAAAATGGATATTATAGAAGACGTTTCTGAGCCTACTGATTGGTGTGCGCGATGGTCCCAGTAATGAAAACAAATGATGAAGTAAGGATTTGTGTAGACCTGAAACGTTTAAATGAAGCTGTAAAGGGAACGGTTCAAATTGCTCACTTATGAAGAATTTGTACCCAAGTTGTCTGGAGTTTTTTCTTCACTTGATGCCTCTAGTGGGTTCTGGCAGATACCTCTGCACACCAGCAGCACCAAGCTCACAACATCTATCTCCCCGTTTGAAAGATTCTGGTTCCGGAGAGTTCCTTTCAGAATTAATTCTGCATGAGAAATATTCCAGAGCAGGACGACCAAGCTTTTAGAGAAGCTAGAAGGCACTGTAGCTATAATGGATGACATTCTTGTTTATGTCAAGACAATTGAAAAGCTTGATGCACATCTACATGCTGTATTTAACTGTGAGAAAATCAGGGTTCAAATTAAATTTAAATTAATACCAGCTGAGAAAGAGTTACAGTACTTTGGAAATGTAATCAGTGAAGATTAAATTAAACCCAGCCCAGACAAAGTCAAGGCAATCACAGAACTGCCTGCTCTGGAAAATGTGGCAGAGCTTTGCCAAGTGTTATGTATGGTCAATTACTTAGGCAGAAAGCAGACCCACAGTGGTTACTGCAGACACAAGCATGGTGACAGACTCCTCCTAGTACCATTCTGACAGAGAAGAGGTATGCCCAGACTGAGAAGGAGGGGATGGCAGGAGTTTGGACCTCTGAAAGATTTACCTGCTACTTGCACAGTTTGGGGAGTTTTCATCTCCAAACTGACCACAAACCTCTGGTGCCACTGATAAATAGCCACGATTTAGACAGAGCACAGCTGAGATGCCAATGTCTACTGATGCGTTTTATAAGATTTGATGCCAAGGCAAAGCATGTTCGATGGAAAGAGCTCATTATAGCGGGCACACTGTCGAGAAACCCTCTTCCAGAGATAGCTGTGTTGGAAACTAAGGAAGAGGTAAAAGCAGACGCGGAAGCTGAAGTATCAGGACAAAGACTGGAGTGAATAAGAGCGGCAACATGGCTTGACAAACAGTTACTGTACATATGTCTGTTAAGTACACAAAACAAGGTTGGCATAGATACATTCAACATATTCCCAATGACCTACAATAGTACTATGCTGTACATGAAGAACTGTGTGAAGTAAATGATTTGCTTATTTACCATGATAGAATCTTGATACCCGCCTCGCTGAGGGAAGATATATTCAGTAGGATTCATGACTAAATGCCCTGAACGAGCAAAGATGGCAGTATGGTGGCCTGGCATCAGCAATGATATAAGAGAAAAAGCGCTGACATGTGAGTTCTGTCAAATCAACGAACCAACTCAAAGAAAAGAACCTTTGATGACCACCCCTTTCCACGGGCCCTGGCATAAGACTGCAACAGACATGTGTGAAGTGACAAAAGTACCTTGTAGTTGTTGACTACAATTCCAGGTTCATTGAAATGGCCCACCTGTCACATGATTACCAAGTTCAGAAGTATGTTTGCATGCTGGGGCATCCAAGAATAATTAATCACTGACAATGGTACATATTTACTGCTGTAGAATTCCAAGAGTTTAGAGACAAATATGAATTCCACCACGCTACCACCAGTCCTCACTACCCTCAGACTAATGGAGCAGCTGAGAGGGCAGTTCAAACTGCAAAGCAAATCCTGAAACAGGATTCCTCTATAGCATTAATGTGCTATAAGGTAACACTGACTGCTGCCACAAGAGCCAGCCCAGCTGGAGGAAAAGCTTAAGCCCAAATGGTTAAACCAGAGATCAGTAGAGCAGAAAGACAAGAGAGCCAAAAGAAGCTTATCAGTGTTTCTTTAACCAGAGACATTCAGCAAGAGTACTACCAGATCTGGAACCTGGACAGTATATAAAAATCAAGCTGGATGGAGAGAAGGGACAAAGAACACCAGCTGTTGTAAGGAGTAAGTATGCAACAAAAAAGTCATACATAGTGGAGACACAGGTTAGTGTTACATTTCCCAGAAACTGGAAACACCTTCAGCCATTCCCAATGGCCTAGAGTAAAAAATAAACTTTGCAACCACATAACATACCTGAACTTGAGTTCCAGCAATAACAGTCCCCAACCAACCTTTCACCACCACCTGAAGCATCAAAGCTGGAAGAAAGAACAAGTGGAAAAATTGTGAGGGTACATCTGCGTTACAGAGAAGGTTGTTACATTAGAGATAGCAAACTACTGCAGGGGCAGAATAGTCCCCTAGTTGCTGTCAGACCAAGGGCAGTCTACCCCAAGGTCCAGTTAAGCAATGTTTGTTGCATTTGTTGCAATGTTTGAAAGAAAAAAGTGGGAGATGTAGTGAAATGAGACTATTAATAAAAGGGACCTATCTCTTTATGGAGACGGGACTAAAATTGTATTAACTACTAACTTAAGAAAAAATGTCAGACCCACACTCAAATGTTGATCTTTTTAATGAAAAAACTGTTCTGAATTGGACAAAGTACCAGTAATTCAAATTTCTTTAAAAGAAAGCACAGTGAAATAACGGAACCAGAACTGAATCAACTCGAACATCACTGAAATGAACAAGCCCACAATAAAGGCTCTAAATGGGATGTGAATATCCTACAAAACTGTCTCCAAGAAAAAGGTAGGCTTACATTGAATCTACTTTCTAAGGACAGTCTCCTCTGGGAATTGTATGTCGGTTCCGTGAGGAAAAAAGATGGCACTCAGTACAGCCTATCAAGCTATATAAGTTTCCAAGCGGGTATCAATTGCTTTTTGAATAAGCCACAGTACAGCAGAAAAGTGAATTTAGCGAAAGATTCAGAATGTAATAATGCTAACAATATATTCTTAAAGTAATTAAAAGACAAAGTGGAAAAGACAAAACAACACACTATCCCCCAGTAACACCAGCAGAGCTGGAGAACAAAGCGGACATTATCACATAGATGCTGCTGCTTTCAACTGCAGCTCCCCTTCTGGCAGTTTTTCAAAAAGTACAATATCTGGTCATTTTCAATTGACCTGTTATTCCAAAAATAACTGATCTACAATTAAAGTTAATTAAAGTTTTACCAGATTGTGGCAAAGTGGTAATTAGTGCACAGGTGTATAGAAGGTGCAGTAATCCAATAATAAAACAGACAAAAAGTACAGGTGAAATGGGTTCTGTTTATTTTAATCCAAGGGGTCTGATGACCAAACAGTAAACAATAGGAGGGCTGGCAATACACAGCAGTGTGTATTGTACAGGGAATAATTATGGGTTGCAGTCCTCAAATAATAAACAATAATCCAATACACACAAAATACAAACATGGTCACCAGTCCAAAGTGAGTGCTGTAGTGGTTGAAGTGAAAGTACAATTTATAGGTGAACAAATAGTGCAGTGTTTTTGAGGTTTAGTGCTAGCCGACTAGTCTAGTGAACAAATAATGAGTTTGAAAGAATGAGTTTTAGACAGACAGACAAAACAAAGAAAACACTCACAGTTCTCTATATTACACTGGTCCTTCCGGTTTTAGTGTAACCATAATAAGGAACAGATCATCGTCAACCATGACCCCTTGGTTATCAAGTGCAACCGGTCCTCCAATCCGCGGCTGCCACATCGTTTCTCTTCCAGGTCGATGATTTAGAGTACTGTAGCTCCGCCCCCTTTCTAGATAGCCGGCTTGCGCCTAACCCTGGGAATGAATTGTTGGGCATCCAGTCCAGGGTACTCGGTTCCCTTTACACAGCACCCTTACAGGTTGGGAGGGAGATCTAACACTAAGAATCATTCTATCTCTGTCACATATCCCACCACTCAGAGTGGAACTGAAGGAACAGTCAGCTAAATCCACTTTTCCCATTACTCCCCCTTCCTGGGAAAAATAATCTGCATTTTGGTGGTCTTTCCCTGCATGGTTTACCATGTGGTACATGAAGGGCTGCAATGCCAGATACCACTGAGGTATCCGGGCATTGCTGTCCTTCATTATGCTTAACCACTTGAGTGGGGCGTGGTCTGTGATAAGATCAAATGAATGTCCCAGCAGGTAGTATCGTAAAGAGTGAGTAGCCCATTTAATGGCCAAACACTCCTTTTTGACCATGGAGTAGTTGCGATTCTGAGGGAGCATCTTTTTACTGAGGTACAGGATGGGGTTTTTTACTCCATCTAGCTTTTAGGACAAGATTGCACCCAAACCAACATCTGACACATCGGTGTAGAGGATGAATCTCTTAGTGAAGTCTGGAGTGATGAGAATGGGGGCCTGATTCTATCAAACGCTCCCTGACATTCAACTGACTAAATAATCAAATTTGGTGCATTCTTTTTGGTGAGGTCAACTAAGGGATAAACCACTGTGGTATACTCGGGGATAATCTTTGGTAATAACTGGCTAACCTCGATAGAGACCTCACCTGAGTCTTGATTTTTGGGATTGCAGCATCTACCAAAGCCTGGATTTTGGCGACAATGAGATTCACCCTTCCATTCCCCATTAAAAATCTCAAATATTGTGACTCTGTTTTGGCAAATGCACGTTTTCCCAAGTTAGCTGTCAGCCGGGCTACCTTTAGTGACTGAAGAATGGCCGTAGCCCTAGCCAAATGTTCTCGCCAGGTAGAGCTGTAAATAATAACATCGTCAATATACGCTGCCATATATTCACGATGTGGGCGTAAGACCTGATCCATCAGTCTTTGAAAGACAACAAGTGCACCATGTAGCCCAAACAGCATGGTTTTGAAATGAAACAGCCCTTCAGGAGCTGCGGGTTAAGGGGATCTGCCAGTATCCCTTTGTCAGGTCCAGAGTGGAGATAAATTTTGCCGTTTTCAGTCTACCTAGAAGCTCGTCGACCCGAGTCATAGGAAAGGCATCAAACTTGGCAATAACTGTTCTCCCATTGAAATAACTTCAGTGCTAGGGGTCTCTAGACAGGGGCTTAAATCATCCTCTACTTAGCTGGGGGCTATAAATAAGGCCTCCTTTACCTGCCAGGGCTTTAATAAATTTAGGTGATAAATGTCTTTCATTATGGCAATTGGGCTGTCTAATTTCATAATTCACCTTTCCTATAGCCTGAATCACTTCATATGGCCCCTGCCATTTAGCACATGGTTTCAATACTGATGAGGGAAGAAGCAGCATTACTTTGTCTCCTGGTCGAAAGGCAATCTCTCAGTAGGAGCATATGCTGCACTACATTTTTGGACAAGCCTTTGTGCTCCTCCCACCCCTCTCTCAACAGATTGAGGATGCCACGAGGCTGTCAGCCATACAAGAGCTCAAAGAGGGAGGAGAACCCTGTTGAACTCTGTGGCACCTCTCTCACTGCAAAAAGGAGGTAGGGAACTCAGTGGTAGCAAAGAGTCACTATGTCCACAGCAATGCATTCAAAATGAGTGGAAGTAATTGGCAGTGTGACCAAAGGGGTGGGGTGCACTCGACCCGGCGCTACTCGCTGGCAGTCTGGGTATGTGGCTACATATTTCGAGACATCATTATGAAGCCCTACCCAATAAAATCAAGCTAATATTCATTTCCTGGTTTTGTCAGGTCTGAGGTGCCCTGCAAAAGGGATATCATGCACCAGCCTCATGACCTAGGGCTGACAAGATGGGGGAACCAATAATTTTGTTGGAGGCTGTCCTGTGCCCGTGGCAAGGTTTACCCTATGTAATAATTGCCCCTTGATGATGAAATGAGGAAATACTAGCATCCCAGTGCCATCAACATCCTTACCTTCAATAGACCGGACCTTTCCTCAAGGGGTCATTGTCTTGGCCCCACACTATGTCAACGCTTGAGTGCCACATGTCTGGTATATTGAGAGGGTCTGGATTAGCATCCCTAAATGGCTCAGTAGCCTCGCCCTCTCGGTCACACTGCGTACCGACTCCTTCTTATTGGTGTTTGTTACCATCCGTGCATTTTCCCACCAGACCACGGCCTTGTCTCATTAATGCTCCCTCCCACTTTCTAATCTGTCTCTCTTTATTAGTTTTTCTAGGACAAAAGGAGGAGGAAAACATTTCAGTTTGAAAAGGAAAAACAGCACCAATCATTTCCTTTTCTTGATTTTCTGCCATGTTTACGTGTAAATGTAAAAATAACCAAACAAACAAACAGTTGTAGCAACACATGGGAACATGTAACACAATAAAATAAAAATAGGTCCTTATGTACCCTTTAAGGCACTCCCGGTTGACATGATATAACCGCACACTTAAAGACACAGCCTCAAATGTGCGGTTAAATCATGTCAATCCACCCCTTGACAAGCCTTAATGCTTCATTAGTCCTGTAAGCATGTTCAAATTAACTCACCTTCAGTGATCCCTGCTGAGTTTTCCACATCATTCTGAAATTCTGGTAGTTACCATACTGTTACTGAATCACTTTTAACATGAACTGAGACAAAGGATGTAATGTATATTGAACAGCAGAAATCCACTTTTGTTTTTATTGATGGAATTCGCAATTAATTATTTGGGCCCAGTTCCTAACTTTGCTTAAAGAAACTCTACATACCAATTCAATTGACATTAGAGTTATTAGACCAATATTTATAAAACAAAACCAAAAAAGTTAACAGACCAATACAACTAATTCGTAAAATAAGACACAACTAAGCAGATTAAGCCCATTAATGATTTCAACAATTAAAAAAAAAAATTATGGGATACAGCAATTAGTCAAAAACATCTGTGCAATCAGTTTTTAATACTCTGTAGTTTGGTCATTAAAACATTATTTTATAGGATTTACAGTGTGATCAATATTTTATACATGAAATACTTAAGCAAGAGGTTGTGGGGATTATTCAGTTTTTATAAATGAACTCATGTCTACATTGGACAAGTTGGGCTTTGTGTGCTGCCACAAGCATGGGCTGGGGTTAGGGTTTAACGCTCTGGGTCTCTCCAACACCGTCTCCATATGCAGCGTAAAGAAAGTCAGAGAACTGCACAGCCTTTAAGCCCAATCTAGAGTTCCTGAGTTTAACAACATTTAAGGCCAGTACGGTAAAATAAATCAATTAAATAGAATACATTTTAAAATAAGGGCTGCAAATGTATATGCATTTGATATGATTCATAGGAGTAACACATGAGTAACAAATGTTTTGTCATGATTTGGAACACTGCAGGAATAGTGGCTATTGCATTGGAATTCATCTCCTGCCGTTCTTTTAATGTTTTGCATTTTGTATAAATCAATTGTTCGTAAAAGGTCTGATCCTTCTCTGTGCAGACAGAAAAGCTACACTGTTGAACACTCAAAAGAGTGAATTAACACAGCATTACAAACTAAAATCCTGAACAAAACTACCATATTTAGGAAACAGGAAGTAGAAACAGCAGGGCATGAAAATATATTTTATAAAGCCACATTTTTAAGGTGACACAACAGACAATTTTGGACAATATTCCAGTATCTGTTTAAAGCTAATGTACTGTTTAATGCATATTTACTGCTCCTCTACAACCATTCTGCAGTGATCTTATACAGTTCAAAATAGTCTGTTAATATGATCGATTCAGACTTTCCACATAACTCCATATTGCTTTAATATCTATTCACAACCTATAAAAGGCTTGGGGTTTGTATGAAAGTTGCACAACAGGATTTAGCTCAAACCATTAAAAGGCTTGTCTTTTAATATGGGTATAAAGCAAGTCCCTGCAGTACTGCGTCAGCTGCATCCATAAATCCAGGAGCTGACTTGCAAATGGTTGAGAGGCCAAAAATAGCAAGAGTCCTAAGATAGATCTTGAAGGAACTACTACCCCCTTGTCAATTTCTGTAATTGAAAAAACACATATAGATCCCAGCTGTGAGCACCCTTAGTGAGTATCCTTCCTGTGTATGGCTAAAGGTCAGGCCAGTTAATGCAACAAAAAAGTGCAGAGCAAAATGTTGGGTTTAATGGAGGCTATGATAAGCAACCAAATGTCATTTTTGCTTTGGCATGAGGGCTATCTAAAGGCAGCCCATAAAGCCAGTTACAGACGTCTGCTAGCTGTCATATAACTGGATACAGCATGTAAAGAGGGTCTGTGAATACCCATAGTGTACAGTAAGATTTGAAGAGACTGAATAATTAAAAGTGCTGGATTTGACATAGAGGTGAAATTAACCAGAAATTATAAACCTATACAGTTAAGCTATTCATTTATTTTTTCATACTGTTTTAATATTATGTGTATATTAATAATGCTTTATTTCCAGAAAAAAAGTATTTCTCAATAATGTTTATATTAGTTCAAGTACCCAAATTCATTATCCAAATGGTTTCAGAAAAATAATGTGGTAAGTTAACACTGTATCCATCCTCATACAAGGCTTTTCTGTAGATACTATACTTCAGTTTAGCTTGTGATTTTATTGCAGAAAACAGAATAAAATATATTTTTTTAAAAAACAAAAAACTAAGCATCCTAACTAGAAACAATACAAAACAATACAAACTGGAAGGGTGTTTTTGCAAATGGGTTTTTTGGGATAATGCTTTGTTATAACAATCTCCAGTGCCAGTTTTTTTTACCCTATCATGATGAATACATAATCCAAATCATTCACAAGCTTTCATGTAAACAAACAAATATCGAACAAGAAAACATTTATAAAAAATCAACCTAATCATTCAAAAAGGCCTTCATAAAAAATATGTCCTGTACAGTTGTTGCGGATTCATTATAAAGCTGTTATAAACACACCAACCAGTGAATCAGCAAGTCTAGTTAATGGCTTCTTGGTTAAATTGGCCTGGCCTTCCATGTGCATCAACATATGAAAAGAAGTGAATAAGTAAAATAAATAATAGGCAAGTGTATGTTAATAAACTATAATAATAAAGTAACAGACAAACTAATGTTAATAAACTGTCAAACTAAATTAACACAGCACCCCTAAACACATTAAAAAATGCAGCAGCAATACACAAGACATGCACATTATTTAACAGAATGGTGAAGCAACTCACCAGAACGGGAAACACCAATTATTGGAAATGAAAAGAGCTTCTCCATTTTCTGACTCCGGCTAAAACGCTACAGTATTATGATGTCTATTTGTTTATTTAGAGTTGCCTGTTTGCTTCAAAATCCACAATTTAATTTCTTAAGATATCTGACGTGGAACATAGGCTATCAGAATATTTTTACAATTTTTATAGCTAGTAATTTCTGAATAATTTCATATATGATATCTATCCAATCTCCTGTTTCCGATTATAATGTCTGTATCAAGCTTTGAGAATCTGTAAAAATCACAATATCCATTTCTTTAAATTCCTCTATTTTGTCTATGGCCATGAGAATTGCCACCAACTCGGCAGTAAATACTGATACATGATTTGATAATCTTCCCCTTTTACATAATATTTCAAATTTTTGTATATAGTAGACATATCCTGTTTTCCCAGATTTAGGCTCTTTTGATCCATCTTTGTATATCTGCAACATCTCTTTCTTATTTTTAACATATTCCTGTCCTTTTATCTTAGTTTCCATTTATTTCCTTTCTTGCTAATTATTGTGGTTAACAATTTACCTATTTTTGGTTTCTGAAACATCCATTTAAGCATCAATACTTTATCATCCACCAGCTTTTTCCCATGCTTTCAGTTTTCTCTAATGAAATCTTAAATCCCCACTTTTTTGCCCATAACTCGAATTTATCCTCAGTCTTGTAGCTTATCTTTTACCACCTCAATTTTTTTACTTCTCACCCATATTACCCCATGTGACAGAGAAAGAATGCATCTTGTTTATAAATCTTACTCCAGACCTGTGAGGGCGCTGTGTAAAGGAAACAGAGTGCCCAGGACTGGATGGTCTGACAATTCATTCTCAGGGTTAGGCGGAAGTCGACCATCTAGAAAGGGGGCAGGGCTACAGCACACCAAGTCATCAACCCGGAAGGGAAGCGATGTGGCAACCGCGAATTGGAGGAGAAACGGTTTCACTCGCCTACCAAGGGGGCATAACTGATGGTACAAAAGGGACGTAGCGAGGTAATCTGTTCCTTTATATGGTTAAGCAGAGCCGGAAGGAGTACTGTGAATTACCGTGAGTGTTTTGTTTGTTTTGTTGTGTCTAAAAATCTACTTGTTTGTTATTATTAGATAGCTAACTTTGCTTACAAATTCCGACCCGAACCTGACTGGCTTTTGCTCTCAGGGAGTACCAGAGATCACCGGATACACACCCCATGCTTGTCAAATAGTGATTGTGTGATGACATGGTACACTGGCTAAGCCCCTAAGCCCCGCCCACAAGTCTGGTGTAAAGATGGGAGAGGGTCACCGAGCAATTTTGCCATGTGGTTGGCATCGAAGCATGGATACGGCGCCACAATCCTGACAACCTGGAAGTCGCTGTGAAATCGCTGTGAATCCCAGCCCAACGGAGCAGCCGAGCCCCACACCCTCTCTCTGCTCCACCACCACCACCCAGGCCTGGAACAAGATTAGACCACCGACCCCAATGGGCAACCTTACCTCCCTTTCATGGAGGCCAAGTGTGGCCCCCAGCTAGGGTAGATTTTCTTCCCCTGCCCCATTGCCATACCAGCAAAGGGACAGATACTTAACCTCTGCTTCCTCTGCCCCTCCTACTTGTTTTAGATGCCAGCAACCGGGACATATCGCCAAGTTATGCCCATCTGCAATGGAGTGTGACACAGAGGCTTGTAATTGGGCATCAGAAGCGTGTAACTGAAGGATATGACCCTTGTATTGCTGATGTGTTAGCAGACCCTTAATTTGGACAGCTCTCTTGGTTTGTGTGTCATAGCATCCACAAGGTCAGGTGGCTATTTCCTGTATTCATGGAGACACAGCGGCATACCCCACATTAATACTTATCACTGGGACTGATAAAACGTCACCTATTAGGCTACCACTCCCAGTAATTCTGGGTCAAGACTGGCCAAACTATAAAGAATTAGTGAAATTAATAGCAGTCTCGGCCACACACATAAACATGACAGAAAAAGGGAAATGATTTGTGATATTTTTCCCTTACAAGCTGAAATGTTTTCCCCTATTTTTCGTTCTAGAAAAACTAAAAAAGAAAGACGGATCAAAAAATGGGAGGAAGCATCAATGAGACGAGGCTGGGGTCTGGTGGGAGAATGCTCTGATGGTATCAAATGCCAATCAAAGGGAGTTGGTATGCAGTGTGACTGAGAGGGCGATAAAACAAAGGAAAGCATATTGGCTTGATTTTATTGGGTTGGTGACTTGGGAGGGCATAGACGAACATACACTGTCCCCCAAAGTGTGGGCTGTCATCCAGCCACCTCAGAGCTACAGTGTTGGAGGACAATGCAGCTTACAGGCAAGCCTGTAGTCAGAAGTCACTAGCACATGGTGAGCTAAGGACACCCTGGCTGACCTAAAACCCCCTGGGAGCTCTGTCCACAGTTGGCAGTGGAATAACCTGGACTTGAACTGGCGACGTCCAGGCTATAGGGCGCATCCTGCAGTCCATGTGGAGCGACTGATAAGGACTGATAAACCCCTACGCATGACTATATATTGGACTACATAAGCAAATGAGAGGTCCTTTTTTTGGATTACCATGTTCCTTCTAAAATAATGTATTTTAATATTAACCTTTAATAAAGGAGAATGCCTGCTTTAATTAATTTTCATGAATCAATTTCAGTGCAATGTAGTTTATGCACTGTAATAAAGAAATAAGCTTTTTTTTTTAAAACATTTAAATTAGATTTTTGTTTCTCCTTAAAAAAAAAAAAAAAAAAAAAAAAAGGTTTGCTGGGGAGAGTAAAAAAATACATTAACTTTGATTCATGTACTGGGTTACTCTGAAATGAATTTACATGACCTAGAAACTCGGCTGCCATCTGTAATAGAACATCCCCAAAACAGAGCTGTTATCTGAAAACCAAACCGGCCCAAAATTTAGGACTTTATCGACTGTCAGCAAACTGCTATATCTCTTCAAAGTGGCGAAGTTCTCTATGTTTCTTTGAGGTCATTTCTAAATGTCTTAAAATTACTATAACCACGTATAGGACATTTACAGAAAATAATGTCTAGATTCTTATAGAATTTGTTCAGATTTGTATCTAATTAACTAAGGTGTTGAGAATTTTTTTTTTAATTGTTCAGAAATTCATATGTTTTACTCAAATATTCTCGCCTGTTTCTTAAGGTTTAAAACAGAATTGGTATAGAAACGGCAAAAGATATACTGTTATACACTGTGATAGAGTTATCAGGTAATATGATGTCACATATTAAGGATGGAAAAATAACACATATATTCTTAAAGTTTTACAGTGTACAATAATTTTTCTGAAAATACGATAATTTTGAGGGTCCAATACGATATTTCCACATTTCAGATCTAGCAACGCTGTCAGGAAGTCCTAATAAAATAGAGAAGTCATTGAAAACCTATGGCAAAACTTCACCTGGCAGAGGATTTTGTGAAAAACATGCAAAAGCGCTGACAGTCTGACCGTGAATATGAGGCGGAGATGAGTACATTGTATGCAAAAGCACTGACAGACCGAGGAGAATACGTTGTTTTGTTGCGATATGCAATGTAATACTTACTTAAATCTTTGCTCACTGGGTGTGGGTCAAAAGTGGTCTGGTAGCTTTTTCACTCATGTGGATGGAACAATACTACTAAACTAATTCAGAGTGCCTTTACTCAACTGAGCCAGTAAAAAAAATGGCTATAATTATATGTTTTATTGGAAATAATACTTACTGTATTACTTTTATGTATACAAGTGGAAAAATGTTGACACATTGTGGTCAGCAGGTGTATCTAAATGTTTTTGGTGTTGACCCTGATCCAGTGAGTAACTGTTAAGCGTTTTAATTGCTTCGTAGTTGCTTACTTTTAGTTCAGAGAAACTATCTGGCATCTCTTTAATTGTGTTATAGTGAACATTGCTCATTAGAATAACCTCAACTTAGGGATGCCTCGATATGAAAGTGTCATGATTTAATGATACATCTTGTTGTATATTTGTATTAATTCAATTAAGGGATCTGAAGCATGTCTTTTGTTTTGGTGTGTTATGTACTGGATTTAAGAGTGTTAGTTATTTGCTGCCACCTACTGGTAGTATTAGCCTAGATCACAGAGCAGGCATAGTCTTCAGTGTATGTGATGCGTGAACAATAATAACAATAAAGAAACTCATTGTTGTTGAACCAGAGCACCTGCATCGTGTGAGTGTGTTTGTGTCGAGAGATCTGCTTTCAACAACCTTCCAATTAAATTATAACGTGATATTTTGCTGCACTAAATATAGACTGCCCGTTTTCCTTTACTTCCCAAATTCTGGGCCGCTTTGGTTTTTAGATTTACATCCCAAATTCTGGGCCACTCTGATAACTTACCAAATAATGGACTGCTCTGGTTTTTAGGTAACATTGTTTCCACAACCTTTCAATTAAAATATAACGTGGTATTTTGCTGTACTAATATAACAAACTGTATTAAGGATGGTCCACCACCCAAAGGACATCCAGCTAACGGCAGGCCAGTGGTCGAAAATGGCTCATTGATGAAAGAGGCCAAAGGAGGCTGACACGAATTGTGCAGAGCAACAGACAGGCTATAGTTAGTCAACTGACAGTGCAGTAAAAGATTGGTGCCGAAAGACCCATGAAAGAATGCACAACTCGTCGTACCTTGACACAAATGTTTGTTTTTCAGCTTCTTTTGGTCAGTGTTCATTTGGAAGACAAAGGGCTGCACCGGCAGATGCCACCAAGTTATCCGGGCATTCATGTCCCTCATCTTGTCTCTCCACTATGGGAGTGGTGAACAGAGAATATATTAGTCTCTGTATGAAAAGTGCTATTCTCCCATGTTAAGCTAGGTGTTTAGTGTGTATGGTGTAGTTTCAAGGATGACAACTAGAGGTCATTACGATACTAAAATGTTAATATATGTGTAGCGGTTTGAAGGGTAATTGAACAAAGCTGTTCTATTAGTAAATTGATAATTTGTAATTAACCACAGTACTTAAACCACCAATGTAACATTGTTCAGGGTGGGGAAGTGAAGGAGTTCATGGCATCTGTGTAGATGCATTTGAGTGGGCTAGCAGGTGAGTGTGGTTAAATTGAATATAGTTTGATTTGCAATTTGGTTGGTTTCCACACTGCTTTTGTAGTTGTGAGATCCCACTGAAGTGCATTGAAACTATTGTATTGCTTAAATATTTGGTTAGTGCAGTTTAGCAGCTGTTAACCATCTCCCTTGCAAAGTGAGGGTGCAAGAAGAGGCTGTTGGAGAAAATCTGAACCTAGCAGCGCTCTGGAAGATGCCACCTACTAGACAGGTCTGTACCCTCCCCCCCCACTGCTCCTGCTCCCACTACTACTGTACCTATCTGTCTCACCTGTCCTGCTATGACTGTCTCTCACATCCTTGTTGTTCTCTCCTCTGACTCCCATCTTCTGTCCTCTCTTCACCGCTGCTCCCCTAACCCCTCTAACCTCATCCCGTTGCCTCTAACCCCCTCCCACTGTCTCCCCACCCTCACTCTCTCTGGTGCCCTCTGGAACTGTCACTCTTCTGTTAACAAAGCTGATTTCATCTCTGCCTTTTCCTCCCACCTCTCTCTTGATTTCCTTGCTCTCACTGAAACCTGTCTCTCTCCTGATAGCACTGTAACTCT
The DNA here is from genome assembly GCF_017654505.1 of Polyodon spathula. Lineage (NCBI taxonomy): Eukaryota > Metazoa > Chordata > Actinopteri > Acipenseriformes > Polyodontidae > Polyodon > Polyodon spathula. The sequence continues at coordinate 51,364,745 of NC_054538.1, read as the reverse complement.
TGCTGCCCTGTCCTCTCTTCACGCCTTGTCCCATACTCCATGTCTCACTGGACGGGAAGGTGGGGCTGGTCTTCTCTCTCCCTCCTTACTCTTTTCTGCCCCCTCTGACCTCTTCTCACTCTCTGTTAACACCTTTTGAATTTCACACTGTCCAACTAACCTCTCCCTGTCAACTCCGGCTAAATGTACTGTACCGTCCCCATGGACCTCTTGCTCACTTTCTAGAACTCAACTATCTCCTCTCCTCCCTCCCCTCTTTGTCTACCCCACCTATCCTGTTAGGTGATTTCAATATCCATTTCTCCAACCCCACCCACTCTGCTGGATTCCTTCCTTTCCTTCACTTCAACTTCTCTCTCTCCATCCTCTCCTACCCACAAAGCTGGCTGTCAACTGGACATGTCACCCCTCTGGGCCTCTCTGATCACTATTTGATCGTTTTTCTGTCTCTCCCCTCTCTACTACACCTACCCCCACTGTCACCTCCCGCACTTTTTCCAGGGCCTGCTGCCCCCACCCTCTGTCTCCCCTCCTCTCTGTCACCTCCTCTCCTCCCTCCTACAGGGCCACAAACTCAGCATGTGCGCCCTGGACCCCCTCCCTACTCCCCTCTTTCAAGCTGCTGCTCCTGCTCTACTCCCCTTCATTTCCTCCCTTCTCAACAGCTTTCACCTCTTTGGCCTCTTTCCCCCTGCCTTCAAAAAAGCCTCTATCACCCCCCCTCCTCAAAAAACCTACCCTCGACCCCACCTCCCTCCACAACTGTCTCCCTCTTACCCTTCCTCTCTAAAACCCTTGAGCGGGCAGTACATTGCCAGCTCTCTGCTTTCCTGTCTAACCATTCTTTGCTTCATGCTCTGCTTACTCCACTGAAACTGCTCTTCAGTCTGTTACTAACTTGCTAAACTTTGCCGGTGCTGCCTCTCTCCTTTGTTCTAATTCTACTTTATCTTTCTGCTGCCTTTGACACTGTCGATCACTCTATTGTCCTATCCTGTCTCACTGACCTGTGAATCTCTGGCACTGCTCTGGCCTGGTTATCCTCCTACCTCTCCGACTGCACCTACCAGGGAACCTGGTGTGGCTCAACCTCCACACCTCACCCTCTCTTAACAGGAGTCCCCCAGGGATCAGTCTTGGGTCCTCTCCTGTTCTCTCTCTAAACCCGCTCCCTGGGCCCTCTCATCACGTTCCATGGTTTCTCATACCATTTCTATGCTGATGATGTTCAGATCTTCCTTTCCTTCTCCCCCCTCTGACCTCACCATCCCCACCTGTATCTCCACCTATCTGTCTGCTATCTCCTCCTGGATGCATTCACATTACCTCAAACTCAACCTCTCTAAATCTGACATCCTTGTCTTCCCCTTCTCATCTTCCCCCTCCTCTGATCTCTCTATCTCCATTCCTCTGGAATCAAACACACTCTCTCCCTCCTCCTCAGCCAAGAACCTCAGAGTAACGCTGGACCCCTGTCTCTCCTACTCCCAGCACATCTCCACTCTAGCACGTACCTGCCGATTCTTCTTGAGCAACATACGAAGAATCCGACCTTTCTCCACGAACTACTTCACGCAACTCCTCGTCCAGGCCCTGGTACTCTCCCACCTAGACTACTGCAATTCCCTCCTGGCCGGCCTCCCTGTGTCCGCCACCTGCCTGCTTTAGCTCATCCAGAACTCTGCATTTCTTCCCTACCTTCTCTTTGCAGTTCGGGAGGTGCCAGCGAGCTTGACAGGGCAGACAACCCAGAGGCATTCTCAATCTGGTAAAAGGTTGGGAAGAAAACAAAAGGAATACTAAAAATATAGTTAAACATGTACTACTACTGAGGGATCATTGGCACATGAAAAAATTAAATTGTCTCAACATCGGTAGGAGCAGCAGTACAACAAAAATGCTCGAATTCAGACTTTTCGGTCAGGAGATAAAGTACTGTTGATACTTCCCGCAGTGGAATCCATGTTGTTTGCCAAATGGCAAGGTCCCTATGAGGCAGTGCTTGCAGTTGGTAAAGTTAACGATGAGATTAAGCAGCCCAGCCGCCGGAGAGAGAAGCAAATTTAGCACATACATTTGTTAAAACAATGGAAGGAAAGGTAAGGCTGGTGAGAACATCAGCATAGTACCTTCCTTTTATATATTCATTAGGGAAATACTGGACTCCCTAGGCTTAACCCTTAGCGGTCCATTTATTCAGCACCTGTCAGAAGCATCAGGTCCAATTTATTTTCACACGCGCTGTTTATTTTACACACAGTTTAAAAGTTTTTTTTTTTCATAGTGAAACAGGTTTAAACAACACTGCATATCAACAGGACACTCAGTACTGCATCTCCAGGCAAGCCCCACACCTTTTGTTTGCTGTATTTATCACATACCTCTTCATTGTAATGAATAGTGATAAATCCTCTCCTCATCACTCGTTTTATCACCTAACTCCTCAATAGTACGATCCAAGTAATTATTTTATTACTATAACATTTCAAAAAGCTCTGCAAATGAAGCAGCTATATTGTTATTTTATTTCCGTGTTAGGTCTGTGGTGCAGGGCCTCTCTGTATTGTTCAGATCGGCCCCTTTTTTTCGGCTCCTATCGGTCTCACTCGGCCATTGAAAGGTTTTCTCGGCTTTTTCCAGAGAAAAAACGACTAGAGACCTGTGCTTGACGTATTTTTGATGTCGGACAGGGTCTGAAAATTTGGACTGCAAAGGGTTAGCATGCAAAACCACCTATCCCTGGGCCAAATATATGATACGACTTCAGTGGCATGATAACCCAAATGTCACAGGTACGACATATACTGTATACAAAGGTTATGTGAAAATGTCATGCAATATTTCACAGAATTCTAGTCCAATCATCTGTTTTTATGTTCTCGCAATATATATAAACAGTTACAGAGTGTAGCAGGATAGCATCAGAAAGGAGACTCAGAGTCAGGAAGCTGCAGTTAAAGCACTGTTGTGCACGTTTATTAATTAACAAAGAAAAATACAACAAAGAAACAAAAGCACAGGGGCCAAAATAAAATGTTGAACAAAACAATACCTGATTTACTTTAAATGAATGAATCTGCTTGTCCAGGCTGAGCCATGGCTTCACTGGAATGGCACACTCCACTCCTTCCAAACTCTCCCAACAAACAGGGTCTGGCTCCCTTTATAAACCATATGGTTGGGGCTTGATTGACCATAAATTATTCAATCAAGAATACAAAATAAATAAATCTTTATTATACCACAATATATACAAACACACTATTTATATGACAGGATTCTGCCCTGCCACACAGAGTAAAGAACACATTTCATTTCTATTGCTTTTCAAATAGGTCAAGAAGCCATTAAAAATAGGCCCATTCTGTTTTCACAAGTAGGACTTCAGCAAGTCAAAACTATGCTCTTTTTCCAGATTTGATTTCATCACACTACATTTTATGTAGATTACGGAAACACATTAAATAATGGTACTGTTCAAAGTGAGGCCCCTTTAACCCTTTAAGGACCATGATCGTGTAAACACAGTAATACTGAAGTGTCATTCTGGGCCCATGATCAGGTAAACTACAGTACAGGTTTTAAACATCTATCATTGGATAGGGGAGAGATTGAATTTCACTGCCTTGTTGTTTTTTCTTTTTTTTTTCGTGCAGGTGGAGACAGTACTGGAAAACAATCAAATTTTACAAGCAACACATTTTTAGTATTTTGCATTTATTAAAAATCTGCAAAATGAATGTACCATGAAATACATTATTCATAGTTGCCATAGTGCTGGTCCCAAAGATTAGAGGTAGATCAGAACCTTTAATTGAATACTATACTACGCCACATGTGGCATATTTAAGAACCACAATTATGTTGTCAAATTTTTGTTGTCAACTAGAATTAATAAAATGAATCCTTGTGTATCTGTCACAGTCTAATGCTGTTAATTCCAGTTAAGTATATGGTTTTTATAATTATTGTTATAACCCTTTGCCCACAGGTTGTTTTGGATTTCGAATTGACCATCCGGACCTTCCCAGGTGTACAGGAACCACACGAACAAGTAAGTAAAAGTAATGACCCTGCCCTTAAAGTCAAATTGACCAAAGGACGTCCTTCTGCTGTTTCACAATTTATTCATGTGACAACATCACACAGTCATGACTAAAGAATCGATTTTCACATGCATGTAAACCCAACTACTATTAGCAGACTACTTGTGACATCAGGGGTATATTATTATTAAAATTATTCAACTGCACACAATATATTACCAGAACACAGTCCCGAACAATATAAGCAGCAATTTGGTGTGTTCACATGGGTCTCAAAAAGGCCTAGAAAACTTGTAAATCTTGTACTTAATCCATGGGAAGAAAAAAATATAATGCCGTCTCAGATTTCATTCATTTCTCAAGGTCTGTGTCGGAGGAGGGGGGATAATGTGCAGAAGGGTCTTTTTGTGTTTTTCTCTAACATTTACAAATGCTAAAAAGACATTATTTGAAGTGGCAAAGTCAGCGTGTGTGTATATTGACATATTCCCCAGTTTTGTTTTCATTTAGAAAGCAGTTTATTACAGCTCGGGAGACTTAACATAGCTTGAAATTGTAGATTCTTCTCATTTGGCATTTCTTACATTTTCATAGAAATCCCTTGCTATTTTGTTAAGATGTACATTTTCCACAGTTCAGATGTCTCTTAGTTTGCTTCTACTATAAGTCCTGAAAGACGGCAATTGCCCACTTTGTAAGTTTTCTTTTCATTTTCAGTTAATTTAATTGTTATTCATCTAAATTGGCATGTCTAATTACTGCTTTTGAGATTTTTTTGGTGGTTCAGTATCTTTAGAGACATCCACATTTTCAGGTTTCACTCAGTTTTTTGTTGCTGTAACTTTGGCACTGTAAACAAGATGGCTGCCGGTATACTGTGTGTAAGTGCAGTGATTTCTAACATGTGATAAGGCTAGAACAGTCCCTATCCATCCAATATACAGACAGCTGGAACCTTGCTCTACCAATCACATTGCTTGTTTCATGTTCCATTGCCAGCCCGGTTTATAAAATGTATTCTGACCAGGGCTTAAATTCTCATGGAAAATTTCCCAGAACCCACCACGAAGTGTAAATCTAAATATAAGTAAAGTGGATATTTAAAGTAAATGTGAATATAATTATAAATTAACAACTGTGTTACAATCACACATGTCAGAAAGCTCATTGTGTAGAAAACAACTACAATGAGGATATGTGCTGAGTACTGTCCCTTGGAGTGTTTTTGCAGAGGTCATGGCTTGAAGACTGCTAAAGCTTGGACTGCTTATGATATTTCATGCAATGGGGACAGTAAATTAAAACAAATGAAGTCTCTGTGGAAAAGGATATGTGAGCACAAAGTCTCGGAGAGTCACAAAGCAGCCGAAAGTATTCAGAATGAGGCACAGAAAGATACATTTATATCGTGTCAAGTGCAAGGGCAGTCACCGCATATTGAAACTACATGCAGACTGTTCCGTACTGAGGACAAACAGGCTAAACAAAACCAGAACCTATTTGATTCATCGGGGACGCTCTGTTACCGGTGTGTTTATTTGATTCATCTGGGGCGCTCTGTCTCCAGTGTGTTTATTTGATTCATCTGGGGCGCTCTGTTACCAGTATGTTTATTTGGTTCTTCTGGGGCGCTCTGTCTCCAGTGTGTTTATCTGATTCACTGGGGACGCCCTGTCTCCAGTGTGTTTATTTGATTTGTTGGGGACACTGTCTCCAGTATGTTTATTTGATTCATCGGGGACGCCCTGTCTCCAGTGTGCTTATTTGATTCATCGGGGACGCCCTGTCTCCAGTGTGCTTATTTGATTCATCGGGGACGCCCTGTCTCCAGTGTGCTTATTTGATTCATCGGGGACGCCCTGTCTCCAGTGTGCTTATTTGATTCATCGGGGACGCCCTGTCTCCAGTGTGCTTATTTGATTCATCGGGGACGCCCTGTCTCCAGTGTGCTTATTTGATTCATCGGGGACGCCCTGTCTCCAGTGTGCTTATTTGATTCATCGGGGACGCCCTGTCTCCAGTGTGCTTATTTGATTCATTGGGGACGCCCTGTCTCCAGTGTGCTTATTTGATTCATCGGGGACGCCCTGTCTCCAGTGTGCTTATTTGATTCATCGGGGGCGCCCTGTCTCCAGTGTGTTTATTTGATTCGTTGGGGATGCTCTGCATTGCCTTTTCCTCCTCTTTAACACCACTAATTTCCTCACTATCAGAGTCAGAGTTTCTTCTTCCTTGTAAAGAAATTAGTGATCTTATTTTTTTGACTCATAGTGATAAATTTCAACTATTCAGTAAATCAACCATACACAATCTACACACGTTCCCTTCACGCGACCCTGCCACTCTGGATATGGAGGAGGAGTCCTGTCCCTTCCCAAGCCACCGCTCCCACTTGGACAACATCCTCTTGTCTAATTGTTAAAACCGACGGCTGTACAGCCAATGGATCTTCATCAGAGAAAAAGAAATGAGAACTGGACTTGTACAATACACACCTGTTCAGAGAGCATCTGTCAACCTCACAACTCTCGACTATACTGGACTATACGGTACCCAACTGAATCAGTACTTTCATCAGCTTGTACTTGCACTGAACTGCTCTATACCTTGCTGTATTCTACTACTGCTCTGAATTATAACTAACTTTATTTTAGTCTTATAGGTATCTGCATTCATGTTTTTGTAACTGCTCTTATTTGAAATTGTTCTTATCAATGTATCTTACTTACTATGTGTTCTTAATAGACTGGTATCAGCAAGTATTTTTTACTATATGTTAACTGTTCTTAGTTGAACTTGCTCTTAAATGTAATTTACTGTATTCTTTATTTTGCTCTTATTTGAATTTGATCTAATTTTCTACTCCCTTCACTGTACTTTATTTAATTATTTTTGTAAATTTAGTCATTGCCAATGATTTTTACCCCAGTTTTTAACCAAATTTGGAGTCGGCAATTGTGTTATTATTAATCCCGATTCACCACTGCAACCCCCATGGCAACTCGGGAAACAGAGGCTGAAACGTGACCTTTGAAACATGTTCCTGCCAAACCGTCATTTTTTGCACTGCGGATCCACAGCGAAGCCATCAGATCTGAATGGCTCCACTGCAGATCCACAGGCCCTCTATCAGCCATAGCGGTCGCTGGTAGGCAGTGAACCGTGGATTTCCCTACCGACCTAAGCCCTCCCTACTCGGGCGGCACTTGGCCAATTGCGCGCCACCCCCTGGGAAACCCTGGTCACAGTAGGCAATGACCACACGGAGCACCTTTACTGGATGTGCCACTTGGGAGCACCCTTTACTGAACTTTATAACTGCTCTTATCTGTAATGTAATATTCTATAATGGCATACTTTGTACTGTGATGTTTTGTAACAACTGTAAGTTTTTATCTTCCACTCGTTCATGTTCTGATTAGTCAGCTTTATCGGTTCAACATCTTTTAAGTCAGATATGTGACATACGTGGGATGATTTCTCAAAATAGAAATCCAAAAGAACAAAACGCGCCATTCATCTTCATTTTGTGCATTCCTTTGTCCAATTATCCAGTTCAGCCTCAAATTAAAACTGCCGTTACCATTTAGCACAAGAAGGTGTTAGCGCGCGCAACAGTGACAAATGCGACCGGCGAGGGCAGAGATACACTGTTCGCTTATTCCCGCCCTAGGATACATGTTTCTATGTATTATTATTATTATTATTGTTGTTATTATTATTATTATGTCTGCCACTGTACTACACTACACGCCAGTGCATTGTATTGTAAAAATACAAAACAGATAATGTAAACATTTCATATTTCCATTGCAGCATATATTTCATTCACAGTACACAAAATAACATTACTGCAATAATAACTGTGTATGTACTCCATGTATACTGCAGTTGTACTGTAGTAAATACATAACTGCAGTACTACTGCATTGTACTACAGATGTACTCCGTGTATACTGCAGTTATACTGCACTTGTACTGCAGTACAAATAAATAACTGCAGTACAACTGCACTGTACTACAGTTAACTGCAGTATAACTGCATTAGTACTGCAGTTTTTTTGTAAAGGTGTCTGTTAATAAATAAATAAATAAAAATACAGGTTGTAGAAAATGAAAAAGACAGACTGTTGGTTACTGTGATATAGACGATTTATACTTCAAAAGTCACAGTACATTAAGATATAAATATAAGCTACTGAATATGAAATTGAATTATAAAACTCTTAACAAGTAAAAGCTATTTTGATTGCATAAAGCCACAGTTAGGTAAATTGTAAAATGGATAATTAATATACAGCAACTAAAGTTACATGTAGTATACTGACTTAATGTTGTTAAGCATAGCTATAAAGTATGATCTAGTGTTTTATGACTGCAGTACACTTTAATAATTAGCTTCTCGTTATCTAGTGCTTTTAAGTACTGTAAAATGTTCCTTGGAGTTACTATATTACTGTATTTTTTTAAGGTGCTATTTCCTTTTCACCTGTAGAATTGACTACAGCGTTGCAGTTACATATATATATATATATATATATATATATATATATATATATATATATATATATATATAATATATAATTGATACAATAAGCCCCTAGAAGCTCAGCGCTCCCTGCTGTTACAATGTAATATTGCTATTAAAAAAAAGAAAGTAAAAGGTATTAACCCTTTTGGTGCCAAACTATGCAAAACACTGTATTTTAATATGAAGATAAAAAAAAGGCTATTTTCACTTGCAATTTGCTGGATATTTTCTACCGCTTACTCCTGTGAAGTAAAAAGGTCTACAATTTATAAAATGTTTAAATATACTGTATAGATTATGTAAGGATTTAAGTAAAACTATCTTGGATTTTTCAAGACAAAATGAAGCTGATGAAGCTTGGAAAAGCCCACTTGCAAGCCAGACTGCATGTCTCTGAAAAATCTCAGTTCAAAACATATTAGGGTTGAAACCCCATTGCTCACCAAGCTGCAAAATAAATTAATTGTCACCTAAAACAATAAAAGTAATATAATCCACAGGTGTTTTAAATTAAAATGCTAATCTGGTTATATAGACAGTGTGGCGCCTACGAGGTTAACTATATCAAATATAGAGTAACAGCACCCTCTTGTGGACAAAAAAGGTGTTTGTCTTTTCAATAGTTCTGAAATGGCTTTGTCTTCAAGCAATGGGAGGAGCTATGGAGCTAACAAAATTACCCTAATTTACTTTCAAACTGCCCAATCATGGACCAGAAGTTGGGAAGGGATTGCCTACTTTCTGAGGTTTTAAAAGAGCTTTCTCCCAGATAATCTCTCTTATCTACTCTTCTTCACACAAACATGCTCAGAAAAAATAAACACCTTCGACCTCTTTATTGTCCTCTGACTGTCATCTAATACGCAGGGTGTCCTGTTATTACAAACAGCTGTTTGTATCCTGTTTGACATGACTACAAGCTTCTAAGACGACACTGCACGGAAAATCAAAAGATTGCCTTCTACTTTTCCTCAAATCGACTGCGGTTCTGAAAATACTATTGCATACAATCGAGGCTCATAAAGCAATGAAACGGACAACACACCCCATCTTGCTTCTTTTGTCCTTTTTTTTTTAATAATTTAGTTGTTGCCAATTATTTTTTTTTTTATTTTCTCCCATTTTGAAATAGCCAAGTATTATTTATCTATGCTTGGCTCACCACTACCATCTCTGTGCTGACTCGGGAGCGGCGAAGACGAACACACGCTGTCCCCCGAGGCATGTGCCGTCAGCCGACCGTTTCTTTACATACTGCGGATTCACCATGCAGCCGCCCAGGAGCTACAGCGTAGGATGACAACGCAGCTCCCGGGCAGCTAACAGGCAAACCCACAGGCGCCCGGCCAGACTAGAGGGGTCGCTGGTGTGCGGTGAGCTGAGGACACCCTGGCCGACCTAGACCCCTCCCTCTTAGGGACGCTCAGCCAGTTGAGCGCTGTCTCCTGGGAACTCCCATCCATGGTTAGCTGTGGAATAGCCCAGATTCGAAACGGCAACGTCCAGGTTATCAGAGCGCCTTTACTGGATGCGCCACTAGGGAGCCCCTCCTTCTTTTGTCCTTTGTTCAAGTATCAAACAAAAATAATATTTTCAATGCAGGAGTCCCTCTGAATCCTGTCTATTCTGACTCAACCTATTCCTAAAATATAAGGATAGGTAACTATAGATGTAATGAATTTCCATGGTGCATAGAATTATAGGGTTCATTTGGTAGAAAGTGTATGATGAAATGAGAAGTTAAACTATTGCTTGAACATATCTTGAATTCTGAATTTGATCTGATTTATTTTATCAGATTATATATATATATATATATATATATATATATATATATATATATATATATATATATATATATATATATATATATAAATATATCATTCAAATGCATAAGTTAAAGGGTACATAAGGACCTTTTATTTGATTGTGTTAGATGTTCCCATGTGTTGCTACAACTGTTTATGTAACGTTGTGTGTATTGATGAAAATGTAAAAAAAAAAATAAAAAATTAAAACAATACACACACCTTACGTAAACTATATTATTGTATTATAGTTATTATTTTTTAAGGATGTGAAATTACTGCTGTCTGTTTCTGGTTATCTGGCAGGACACTCTTGTAAAAGAGGCCTTGGTCTCATTGGGTTTTTTTCCTGGTTAAAGAATGAATAAATAAATGCTAATAAATTTAACCTACCTCATTTTTAACAAAAAATTAGAATTGCTTTATTTCTCCCCCCTTTATAGTAATATAACAGTCAAGGATGAGAAATTTGGTAGAATCTTGTGTTTTTGAGTGCGAGTTAAATATGTCCATTTGCTTCAAATCATCAGAAATTCAGGCATAAACTTTCTCATTTAAGCCGTACGACTTGACATCTTCATGAACACTTCTGTCTGCCCACAGAGAAACTAGAGCCTGCACTTCCTCAGCGTCCCAAGGCTGTACATTTCTCTCATCACACTCTCTGCCTACCATGTTTGTTTTTTTTCTTTCTGGAGTGTACTGACTGATGCAATGTAATGGTGAAAATCCTTAACCTGCCCCTGGCTCGACTCGTCTCGTAGTGCTAGAATTTCACAGTTTGGTTTTTGCTTTGCTCGACAAATACAGGTCGGATGTGCAAGTGGAGAAGGTCATATTAGTTGATTAGTTCCAATATTAATACCATTTAGGTTCAGAGAGATCAAGGATTTACTATGATCTAGACACAATGAAAGTTCAAATAGTAGCAGCAGTAGTTTATTGTAAAAATTGAAGAAAATCTTAAGAGTGTACTATGCATCAAAGATAATCAATAGCATCAGACTTTGAGCATAACTTATCTAAATATACTTGTCTACAAATAGCCAGTTTACTTTAAAAGCTCTTCATGTACATGCATGAGATGATCTAACTTGCAGTTACTTATAAGTTACTTTTTACAGACTATGTAACTAACTAATGATTAAATTAGCTTAAATGTAATTATATTTCCTGTAATTAGGTTTAATGTGGAGAATGTAATATAGGGAGGGCTCTTCATTTCGGTTTTTATTTTTGGTCATGTGATATCCTTTAATATTATATTGAGCTGACTCCGTTTCTATCCCTCAACAACCTGTTTAAGCCAGTGCTGCTTTGTCTGCTTATTGGTGTACCTTTGTGTCCTCCATGCAACTCTATGGCATTACTTCTCAAGCCACTTTGGACACAGGTGCATGCATGTTTGCAGTTTACCAGACAAATACAGTAGTCTCTGGCTAAGAGAACACCCTTCGGGAATCAAGCAAAGTTTTCTCTTAGCCGAAGTGTTCTCTAAGACACCAGACACAAAATGCCAAGGCCAATCATGACATGAATCAACAAATTCAAAAGTATTTAATACTTGTCATGATGCTGTAAGGTTGGTTTTCTTTTTAATAATAATCAGGCAACTGTTTATATAGCCCTATGTAGGACTGGGAACAGCCATATAACTCCAATAGGAGGTTAAATATAGCCTGAGGGTCCTCCCTCTCCTCCCTTGACCAATGGTCTCTTTATATGAGTTCAATCAAAATAGTTTTATTCAGGAACAAACAAATTCAAAGTATTACAGAACACATCAGCAATAGGACTGCAAGTAAATTCACAGGTCTTGGCAGGTGGAATCCAAGCCCCGAAGGACCAGTTACAAGCTCTAATGTAACTATGAAGCTGGAACTCTACCTAGAGGGAGTGGAAATCACCTACTTTCACCAACAGATATGTCAAGTCTTACACACTGGCATGCTATCTCACGCTCACACACATTCCTAAGACTATCTCACGCATTTTGAGTAAATGTTAGTGGTGTCAATTAATTGCAGTTAAATCCATGATTAACAACAAAGGTGAATAAAATGTTAATGTTTGTAACTCGGATCAACGTCAAATCAGGTTTGCCTGCATACAGTAACCGTAGCCCAATTTTTGAGTAACTACAGTGCCTATAGAAAGTCTACACCCCCTTGAACTTTTTTCACATTTTGTTGTGTCAGTGCCTCAGAGTAGCAGCAACACAGCAGCTAATAGATAGTAGGTTCCTGGAGCGGGTTGTTCCTTTCAGTGGGACAAGCGCTCGCGATTTGTGTGGCAAACTTTTATTTGCAGCTTTGTTTTGTTTTGATGAAGTTTATAACTAAGGTTCAGGAGGGGGATCAGACACCAATCTCTGCATCACCAATTTGAATCATTCAATTTACACATTAACTAATTAAGATGTTAACATTACAAATACCCTCTTCACTTATCTCTCATTTGCGTTTCGATTTCATCGTACATGCACGCATAATGGAGAATATCATCGATTATTCCATTTCAACGGATGACGATCTGTTTGCCGTTTCCCCAGAGCCGAGATCCACTCAAACAGTTCAACCAGCTTAACCAGCTCCTCCCGGGTCAACTCCACAACAACTTTGATTGGCAATATTTACCACTCCAACTCCAGCTTCACTCCCCCGGGTAATATTCTGTCCCTTGTGGGCCATTTAAACAAAGTCTGCTCCATGGCCTGATGAATTCAGCACCATTCCTATACTGATCAGTTCTCGTCATTGTTCAAGTTGTATCCGGTCGCTGTAGCAGCATTGCTTTGGGGGTCCTCCTGGGCCCAAAATTCCATTCTTTGCACTGCTGTAAAGTCTGGGGCCGAAGCCCCAGAAAAGGAAGCCTTCAGCTACAGAGCATGAAGGTCCGGAGCTGTTGCTGTCGGAGGGTCCGGAGCTGTCCTTGTCGGAGGGTCCGGAGCTGTTGCTGTCGGAGGGTACAGAGCTGTCCCTGTCGAATGGTCCTGACCTGTCATTGTTGGAGGGGCCAGAGCTACCTCTATCTCTGCCTTTTATCTTACAGGAGGGCCCAGAGCTGTCTGGGGGTCCGGAACACTGCTAGGGAGTCTAGAGCGGTCACCTCACAAGGGTCCATTCCAGCTGTTGCCTCCCAAAGGTATGCTTCTACCCTGTCCTGCACTGTCCAGGGCTACTGATTTTGCTTCACCTGGGGTTGCCAGAACTGCTTCGCATGGAGTCGCAGGCTCTGCCTCGTCTGGCTTTTCCAGCTCTGCCTCACCTGGGGTCACCAGCTTGCCATCACCTGGGGACGTCTGCACGCCTCCGATTAATACTGGCCAGTTCCCACTGGGAGGCCAAGGGAAGCCTCTGTTCTCACCCTTGAACTATAAAAAGGACTTTTGGAGTTTTAAAGGGGGAGGTGGCTGTTGAGGCCATGTGTGACATCCACAAAGGGGGGTGTGAGGCGTGTGAGTACAAATGGATTTTCCAGACAGTGATTTACGTGTAACAATTAAAATTTTATTTAATATTACACGAGAAAAAAAAGAAAAATAATAAAAAAGGATGTGAGGGAGGGAGTGTGGGAGTAATCAAAAACAAAGGAACGGAAGCCTCTTAGTCCTCTTCGCTTTCTGCTTTAATCCAAAAATAAAAAAAAGGAATAAAAACAGAAAAGAACCAGTTAGTAAGGCCCCCGTTCGTGACACAGTCCAAACAACCAAGTACTTCCCTCCAGCCTTTTTTTTTCCCCGCCTCTATTCCTTAGGACCAACCCCGAACACAGTAGCACGTTCCCTTTAGTATGCAAACCCCGCCCCGGTAGTCAGTGGATCACCAATCCCAAACTGACAGGTATCCTTAATTTCACTTGACTCCAGTGGCTGGAATTTACATACTCGTACTTCCGCCCCTCACCAAGGTGCCGCCCCTTAAAAAGATGACTTTTGTCATGGTCACAAGACCTTGGTAAGGGAAATCCCGAGTTGGTTTGATGCCTTCTACTGTTGGGAGGCTGAATTGCAGACCGAAACCCCTTTGACTCATCACATATCCCACCCCTCAGAGTGGAGCCGAAGGAACACTCGGAAACCTCTAACCCCTCCTTTTCCCCTCCCTCCCGGGAAAAAAAATCAGCATTTTGATGTAACTTACCTGCACGATGCCTTATTTGAAAGGCGAAGGGTTGGAGCGCCAGGTACCACCGCGTAATCCTAGCGTTTGAATCCTTCATTGTGTCTAACCACTTTAAAGGGGCATGATCTGTGATGAGTACAAAGGGTCGTCCCAGAAGATAGTATTTTAAGGACTCCACCGCCCATTTTACTGCCAGGCATTCTTTCTCTACCACCGAGTACCTCTGTTCTCTCGGCAGTAACTTCCGACTAATATATAATATCGGGTGTTCTATACCATTTTTTTCCTGGGACAGAACCGCCCCCAGACCAGTCTGCGATGCATCTGTCTGAAGGACGAACTCTCGGCTGAAATCCGGGCTTACTAATGCTGGGGCCTGACTCAAATTAGTTTTAATAGATTCAAAGGCTGTCTGACACTCTGCACTCCACTTAATTTTATTTGGAGCGTTCTTTTTAGTGAGATCAGTGAGAGGGGCGGCTATAGTGGAAAAGTGTGGAATAAAGCGGCGGTAATAACCAGCCAATCCCAACAATGATCTCACCTGGGTTTTTGTGGTAGGTACCGGTGAATCCAACAAAGCCTGGACTTTTGAAACCAACGGTTTCACTCTACCCTTACCCATTATGAAACCTAAATATTTTGTTTCTTCTTTTCCAATAGCGCACTTTGCCATGTTCGCTGTGAGTCCCGCCTTCCTCAGAGACTGTAGGACGGCTTTTAATCTACTCAAATGTTCTTTCCAGGAAGAACTGTATATGACTACATCATCGATATATGCAGCTGCATACTCTCGATGAGGTTGTAATACCCTGTCCATCAGTCTCTGGAAAGTTGCGGGAGCTCCATGAAGTCCGAACGGCATAGTACAAAATTGAAAAAGACCATCTGGGGTTGAGAATGCCGTTTTCTCACGAGAGGCTTTTGCTAATGGAATTTGCCAGTATCCTTTCGTCAGATCCAAAGTTGAAATAAACCGAGCTCGCCCCAGCCTGTCTAAGAGTTCATCTACCCGAGGCATGGGATATGCATCAAACTTAGAGATAGCATTCACCCTCCTAAAGTCTATACATAACCGTAGTGACCCATCTGGTTTGTCTATTGGTACAATTGGGCTACACCACTCACTTCGGGAAGGTTCAATTATCCCAAGTTTCAACATACACTCCACCTCCCTCCGGACAGAATCTCTCCGACTTTCTGGAATGCGATACGGTCTCTGTCTAACTCTCAGACCTGGCGGAGTGATAATAGCATGTTCAATCAAATGCGTTCTTCCGGGCACGTTAGAAAACACATCACCAAACATTTTGATTAAATTGCTTACCTCTTTGCGTTGATCAGGAGTTAATTGTTCCCCCATCGGAACCCCAGCTGCTGATACTGGCTCAATTGAGGGTCCATAGTCCTCTCCCTCCTGTTCGGGAGATATAAAATGGACCTCCCGTTCTTTCCACGGTTTGAGGAGATTAACATGATAAATTTGATTTTCCTTCCGACGCCCAGGCTGTCGAATCTCATAATTAACTTTTCCAATTGCTCGAATGACCTCAAAGGGACCCTGCCATTTAGCAAACAACTTAGATTCCGATGAGGGCAACAATAACAACACTTTATCTCCAGGTCGAAAGTTCCTAATTCTTGCATTTTTATTGTAGCTTTGTTGCTGCTTCTGCTGTGCCACTTTGAGATTGTCATGTGCCAATCGACCGACTAATTCTAAGCGATCGCGTAGCTGTAATACATATTTCACTATATTTTTAGAGTCTTTTGACTGTTCTTCCCAGCCTTCTCTTATGAGATCCAAGATACCCCGCGGCTGCCGACCGTACAAGAGCTCAAACGGAGAGAACCCCGTTGAGGATTGTGGTACCTCACGAACTGCAAAGAGCAAGTAGGGAAGCAGTTTAGCCCAATTACGTTTCTCCTGATCTACAAAGCGGCGCAACATACTTTTTAAAGTCTGATTAAATCGTTCAACAAGCCCATCCGTTTGAGGATGAAAAACTGAGGTTCTAATTGAACGGATTTTCAATAATTTATATAGTTGCTGAATACAGTCTGACATAAAATTAGTGCCCTGATCAGTGAGAATTTCTTTCGGGATTCCCACCCTAGAAAATATTTTAACCAATTCATTTGCTACTACTTCTGCACTCATAGAGCGTAAGGGAACAGCTTCTGGATATCGTGTTGCGTAGTCCACTACTACCAAAATATACCGATATCCTGACTCTGCTCCCTCCAGAGGGCCTACTAAATCTACACCAATCCTCTCAAACGGTACTCCAATAATTGGCAGTGAGACCAGAGGTGCGGGGCGAACTAACTTAGGGGCAGCTAATTGACATTCCGGACACTCAGATACATACTTCCGCACAAGACCATAAACCCCAGGCCAAAAAAACCGGGCCAGAATTCGTTCCTGAGTCTTTTCAGTTCCCAAATGACCTGAAAATGGAATGTCATGCGCCAATCTCATGACTTCTGACTGAAAAGGCCTAGGAACCAATAACTGTTTTACGAGCTGTCCCGTCCCGGGAGCCCGGGTTATTCTATATAATAAGTGCCCAGATACAGAAAAATGCGGAAATACCACTGGTTGTCCTTCCTGCATATCCTTCCCCTCAACATATCTAACCTGTTTCCAAGCATACTGTAATGTGGGATCATTTTGTTGTTCATAGCCCAGGTCAATATCTCGGTCCCAATGATTAGGTACGCTGAGAGGAGTGTCTTTTATTATGTGACCTTCCACATCAGTAACCTCGCAGCCCCGGTCACACTGAACACCTACTCCTTTACCCTGCCGTTTACAAGATTGGTTTACCTTTGAGTCAGACCCCTCCCCTTGTCGTCTCAGAGTTCCCTCATATTTTTCCACCCTGCGCTCTCTCTTTGTTTTTCTCGGGCGGATTTTAGGGTTAAACAGGTCGGATTGTAACGGGAAAATCTCGCCAATTGTTTTCTCCCGTTGCTTTAGATTGTCCCCTGGTAGAAACTAAGACCATTTCCCGACCTAAAATACGATCAAAAAACGGCCAGTCTCTTCCCAGGAGAACAGGGTATGGTAAACATTGCGCTACAGCCACTTTAACGTAAGCTGAGTAACCATCAACAGTAAGTCTAACTTTAGTGGTGGGATAAACCCGAGTTTCTCCATGGATACATGAGATAGCCACTTTACCCTGTGGCTCCCAGGTTACCCCCTCCAAAAGAGCTTGTCGAATCAATGTTTGTGCACACCCAGAGTCTGCAAATGCATTAGTACTCTTATCCCCGACCTGTACTCTTAATTGATAAGGGCCCTCCCAACATTCCCCAGTGTTCTTACCTGTTACTGCCGACCAGGATCTTCTTGCCAGGTCTACCTCCATCATTGGACAATCCCTGGCTATATGTCCGGGCTCATTGCATCGGTAACAAACTGGGGTAGAAGGCACCAACGGGGTTTGTTTGTCCTGTGAGTCGGTGACCGACAGGTTAGGGGGTTTTTCTCTCGCCCAAGATGGGGCTAACCTCGACCTCCATGGTCTGAAGGTCTGGTTACCTCCTCTGGGCTTCACTGATGGGTTGGTCCTGGTTAGTTTAGGCGCAGGAGTGGGGTCAGAGGCGGCGCCTTCATTCGCATCCTCATAAGCCTCCGCCAGGATGATGGCCTTCTCGAGAGTGGTAGGTTGATTCCTTTTAACCCACTCCCGATTTCCTGGCGGTAGTATGGAGGTGAACTGCTCTATAGCGATCTTCTGCACCAGTTCTTGGGGTGTGTGTTCTTCCGGTTGCAGCCACCGGGTGCACTGATCCAGGAGATACTGTCCCGCAACCCGGGGCCGCACCCCCTTGGACAGCTGGTATTCCCGGAAACGGCGCCGGTATGTTTCTTCCGTGATCCCGAGGCGTGAGAGAATGGCTTCTTTTACTTTTATATAATCCGCGGCCTCCGAGGCCATCAAGGCTCTGTACGCTGCTTGCGCCTGTCCTGTCAAACAGGGTGCCAATTTCATGGCCCAGTGTTCCTTGGGCCACCCTGCTGCTTCTGCCACTCTCTCAAAGGTGACCAAGAACGCCTCAGGATCATCTTCCGGAGTCATCTTCTGTAGCTTTGGTTGTGAAGAAAACATCCGGGCAACCGCTGTTTCCGCCGCTGGTGTCGAGATTTTCTCTACCAGCTGACCAAAGAACTGGGCGAGCTGTTCCTGGCGCCGTGCTTCCCTCTCCTCTCGCTTCTCCTCCTGCTCCCTAAACATCGCCAAAACTGTAGCTGGATCCATCTCCCACAATGACACCACGTGTGAGGCGTGTGAGTACAAATGGATTTTCCAGACAGTGATTTACGTGTAACAATTAAAATTTTATTTAATATTACACGAGAAAAAAAAGAAAAATAATAAAGAAGGATGTGAGGGAGGGAGTGCGGGAGTAATCAAAAACAAAGGAACGGAAGCCTCTTAGTCCTCTTCGCGTTCTGCTTTAATCCAAAAATAAAACAAAAGGAATAAAAACAGAAAAGAACCAGTTAGTAAGGCCTTCGTTCGTGACACAGTCCAAACAACCAAGTACTTCCCTCCAGCCTTTTTTTTCCCCGCCTCTATTCCTTAGGACCAACCCCGAACACAGTAGCACGTTCCCTTTAGTATGCAAACCCCGCCCCGGTAGTCAGTGGATCACCAATCCCAAACTGACAGGTATCCTTAATTTCACTTGACTCCAGTGGCTGGAATTTACATACTCGTACTTCCGCCCCTCACCAAGGTGCCGCCCCTTAAAAAGATGACTTTTGTCATGGTCACAAGACCTTGGTAAGGGAAATCCCGAGTTGGTTTGATGCCTTCTACTGTTGGGAGGCTGAATTGCAGACCGAAACCCCTTTGACTCATCACAGGGGGCATATGTGGCAAGATGCCCTACCCATTTATTATTTATGTATTGTTGTTATTATTATAGCCTGGGGAAGCCTATTGTTTTTGTTAGGATTATTCTTATTTTTTTTCTTCCAAAAAACTCATGAAATTCAGTACGCTGGTAGATGCAATAGTCGGTGATTTTGTCAGCCATATTGTATTTTGCAAAATTTGTTAAAACGCCTATTTATTGAAAACTACTTATTGCAGAGTTTTGAAAATTGCTATACATGTTGAGGGATAGGCCATGATTAACTGTTGTTAATATGAAGCTGATTGGTACTGTGGTCTTGCAACCACATTGATTAATGTCATAAAATTACCATAAAAATATAACATTATCAAAATTCAAACATCTTCTCTGAAACCGCTTATCCGATTGAAACTGGAATAAAAAATGTCTCAGTATGGTCATCTGTTACGCTTGTTCAATGGAAGCCGCTACTGTGAAAATCATGGCGGCCATGCTGGATGTCATCATTTGCATACGCAACTGACTATAAAACTGCCTATAGCTTCTTATTGACTGCAGATAGGGACGTGGTTGTTATGTAACATGTCTAGTAACCCATCTACGCCCTATAAAAAATGTCACTGCCCATGACCTCTGACCTCTGACCTCTGCTAAAGGTCAAGTTTAAAACTGGCTATAAAACTGCCTATAACTTCCTATTGACTGCAGATGGTTGTTATACAATATGCAGAGTTTTGAAACTTGCTAAACATGTTAAGGAATAGTCCACAATTGGGGCATGTTCATCAGAAGCTGATCGGTTGTGTGGTATGGCAGCATGTTGCGTAACATCAATAACAGACAAACATCTTCACGGAAACCGCTTATCCAATTGAAGCAAAAATTAGCATACATGATCTAAGTATGATTATCTTTTACTCTTGTTTAAGGGAAGTTGCTACAGTAAAAAACATGGTTACTGTGGGCCAATGAGATTTCAGCATTGATCTTTTTGCATATATTGCAGTATATGTCAGTGGTACAATGCAGTAGACTTATGAAACTGTGTATACTAGTAGAGGACTATGAGAAGTAATGTTAGTAACATAATGAAGCTGATTGGTCACATGGTTTGGCCGTCATACCGACTTTGCCCAAATTTTGCATGTTCCATAAAATGAATACAGATGCAACGTAAACTCTTGTAACTTCACACAGTTGTAGAGACCAAAGGGAAGTAATGACAACCACAAAATGAAGCTGATTGATCACATGGTTGATGGTCAATTGACGTTTTGTCCACATTTTACGTATTCCATAACAAGAAAACTGTTGCTTTGAAACTCTTCAAACTTTATACAGTTCTAGAGACCTATGAGAAGTAATCTCCACCACTAAATGGAGCTGATTGGTCACATGGATGGTGGCCATACTGATGTTTTGGCCACATTTTGCACGTTTCATAACATGAACACCGTTGCACGTAAGCACTTCAAATTACACTGTTCAGGCCTCGGGGAACTAATGGCAGCAATTGAATTGAAGCTGATTGCTTAAATGCATTTCACTATAAAAGCCAGTTAGAATATTGTTTGCATCCAAATAACATTTATTTTAGCAAAAATTGACACAGTCAGCTGTGTCCAAAATTATTTGGGATGATAACGTTTGATCTATAAGAACCAATGCACTTAAATTTCACAATAACTGCTTGGAAGCCGTAAAGTTGCTTGGCTGAGAAGCCTGTTGTTTTTAGGCTTCCTGCCAGAATGATTTTTTTTTTCTCCTGCGCTTGTCAAGTTCCTTCCTGATGTCACTGTCGATGTTGTCATGTGACTCCTGCTTGCTTACTGATTGGATACTTGACCAGGCGATTGCATCCGATTGCATGAAAATAGAGCCTGACTCGATACCTGATTGCCGGGTGAATTTTGATGCAATCCAATCGCATTCGGATTGCATTCAATTGGATTGCAATGAAATTTCCACCCCTGCTTTAAATCCGAATATATGGACTTTTCAAGTACAGTGATGTAGACAAAAAAAGTGGTAAAGTGGTAAAAAAAAGTCACAAAGCATGATTACAGCTAGACCATTGGGGTGAAATGGAGGTACAGCACAGGAAGTAGTTTTATAACATAAATATAACATTATAAATCTGAATATGTTAAATTGAAGTATAAAATATAAGCTAATCACAGTGATTACAATGGTTTGCCATGTTTTTTTTGTTTTTTTTTAATATGCTTATGGGAGAGCAGAGCTCTGCTCTTTATAGATTGGCAGGGATGGGGTTAAATTCCCCTACCTGCCTGGGTTTAATGTATTCAGGTGGCAGGGGTTGATTGGAGTAATTAACGATCAATCAGCACCCAGCCACCTGACATAAAAGGAGGCCTCAGCTTCCCATTAGAGAGAGAAGGGAGCTGATGAAGCAAGCTGGCGGTTGTGCTTGCTGGTTTTTGGTTTGCTGTTTTATGTTTTTTAATTTTTCTGATCCAGTGAAGGCATCGCCCAGTCTGGGAGGAGGGAGGAGCCGTCGCTGCCAGAGCCCAGAGGGGAGGTGCCGCCGCTGCCAGAGCACAGAGGGGAGGAGCCGCCACTGCCAGAGCCCAAAGGGGAGGAGCCGCCGCTGCTAAAACCTAGAGGGTAGGAGCCGCCGCTCCCAGAGCCCAGAGGGGAGGAGCCGTCGCTCCCAGAGCCCAGAGGGGAGGAGCCATGGACCAGGGAGCCAGAAGAGGAGAAGGCTGATGCTCTACAGTAGCCTTTACATGTGCTGCTGAGAGGAGCCCGGCGGAGGCGCACTCGATCGTTATGGCAGGTACCAACCCTGCCTCAGAGGCCGCTAAAATGGCCACAGCCCCCACTGCCGGTGGTGGAGGGGCTGCAGCCATTGCCGCTGGAGGAGCTGGAAATGCCGCTACCAGAGTGGCCACAGTCCTCGTCTGCTGTTCCATAGGATCCACCGGACCCACCTGCTGTTCCAGTGGGAGAAGGGCCGCCGACCCCCCTCCGCCACTAAAGGGAGACGGGCCACCGTCCCCGCCTCCGCCACACACACTGTCTGAGGAGGCCACGCCCACACTGTCCAGGGGTGCTGCCTGCCCCCAATGCTGCATCTGCTGGAGGGTCCAGGTCCCATGACAGCATCACCTTACTTCCTTGGAGATCTGGGGCCCCCTCAACCAAAAAAGGCTTGGGGGCTCCAACATCAACCCCGCCCATAGACACAGCCCACCCAAGGGACATAATGGACTCTTAGGGGGAGGGCTTGGGTTTTAAAGGGGGGGGGGGGGGGGTTGGCCGATTACGGCCTGCGTACTTTGTATGTGGGGGGAGGAGTGTGGCAGAGCAAAGCTCTGCACTTTATAGATTGGCAGGGATGTGGTTAAATTCCCCTACCTGCCTGGGTTTATTGTGTTCAGGTGGCTGGGGTTGATTGGAGTAATTAACAATCAATCAGCACCCAGCCACCTGACATAAAAGGAGGCCTCAGCTTCTCATTAGAGAGAGGAGTGTGCTGAGGAAGCAAGCTGGTGTTTGTGCTTGCTGGTTTTTCGTTTGCTGTTTTGTGTTTTTGAATTTTTCTGATCCAGTGAAGACATTGCCCAGCCTGGAAACCTTTTCTGTAAGTTTTGCTTTGTGTTTTTTTTTTTGTGTATAAATACCTTTGCTTTGGCCCTTGTGCCCTTTTATTTTGTGCTTATTTATAATAAGTGTTATTTTTTTGGAACTGCAGTCTGTCTCTGGGCCTCTATTCACTAGCCTGTCACAATGCTTTACAATACCTCTCTGGGTTTTACAATGCTTACCTATGCTTGTACTTTGTTATGATTTTTTAAGGGAAGAACCTAAATATCATAAGAGGAAATGGGGATCAGTGATAACTTGCTTTGCACTTCTTTAAGGAATATAACATGTACTATAAAGTCTGACTCAGAATATTATTAAACCATTTATTAAGTTCTACTTTTTGACCTGCTTAACAAGTCCTTGTCAACAATACATTAAGACATTAAGACTTTCAATTGTCCTGTAATTACAACTCATGCAAACTATGTCTTGTCTTGTTTTCTTTGCCATCAAACACTGGGGAATCAGAGTTTTCATAAGAGTGGGTAAAGGAATATTACAGGATTTCCAAGGATCTATATGCTTGGAAGTAGTGTACTTTAACAAGTGTTTTTGTGAAAAACAGCCATAGCAGTTTTTTCAGCTGGCAATTGCACAATATCAGGTTAGAGTGTTTATTACACAGCAGGAGAGTCATAATTTCACCTGAATGACAGCTGGACATTGAGTTTATTGCCTTACCTTATTGACTCATGTCATTCAAATATGACAGACTTGCATGTAATAATCTTTAATATATTTGTAGAGTATACATTATGTTGACTTATCCAGTAGTACAAAGGATGATCAAAACATGTACTTACAGCCCTGACCTGTACAGTATTTATTTAAATATGGGGCCATCCCAATTAGAAATGTTTATATCTTATTTATTTTGGGTTTGTATTTATTTGAAATGGTAATAAAAAGGAACTGCTAAAAATCTGGAATGATATTGTGAATCCATTTATGACTATGACAGAAACACATATTTTTTGGCAAGGCTAGTTATGAATTCCACCAAATATCTCCCACTATTCTCCTTTTTTGTAATATACAAGCAACTGGCAGTAATTTGGAAATTTTCAGGACAGCAGGTGCTTAGACTTTCCTAGCACAGTGTCCATGCCTGACAACACAAAGGCACAAAATGCTAAAATGAGACAAAGCCCCTGGAATAAAGCCAAGAGTCAGCATGGGACTGGAGAAGCTGAAAATAACCCAGAGCATCTGATTTCAGCTTTCTGTAACCCAGAGGCTAAATCAAGTCCTTTCAGTGCCCAGAATGCTTTTACATTTGAATGGAGATCATAAAGTCCAAGGTAACTAGTTACACAGAAATGATCAATGATATCATTGCAGGGTTGCTACATAAACATACCATTTTAAAACATATTACTAAATAAACAATCTATTTATTGCAGCCCACATTAAAAATAGTGGCTTCTATTTTAGCTCCAGTTTAAGGCAAAACAGATTTGAGGTGCCCTGCGGTGTGAAGAAAAAATGGGGAGGTACAACAAAGGGATAAGTTTGCTCAATAAAAGAATCAGCCATTGTATTTGCCAACAGCTGTGCACAATTATTTGTGGGTTTTGAGGCCAGGATAATGGCTCATTATAAGTCATGCCTCAGTTCTTGGCTGAAGCCCATGCTGGAGAGGACTGACTGATTATTTTATAAACGTTGCTTCAAAAGCAAAAGAAACATTCTCTTCTAAGTTGGAGGGTGACCAGCATTCTCAGTTATCTGTGTTTTCAAAATGGTTGTCTAATCTCATTCTACATTTCATTACCCTCCCTCGTGGATTAAATTGCCAAGCCCTAAAGAGGCACCGTCTTTCTTTGATAACCCCTTGCGTTACTAGAATGACTGGTTATTCAGGGATTTTATGTTTACTATTTTTAAAGCCAGCACATCCACTGAGGAACACATGCTGTTGCTTCTAGTAAACAGTTCAGGGAAAAGTGGACGACCAAGCTGGTTAAGTGGTTTAATTGTACTATTGTAAAGAAACAAACAGTACATAGAATAAACAGTGACTATGGTTAATGTTTAACAGAATCATTTATTCCACTCATAAAAGCAGCTCTTGGTGAGGTGCAGGACAAATAGCACATGAAACATCCAATTAAAACAAGAGAGTGTATCTCATAAAAGCAGCTCACATATTCACATGGTTGACATTTTCATACAGTACATACAAGAACTAACCATTTGCTAACTGTGGGACGACAAGTTAGTGTTGGTTCATACGATTGTGAGACAATTGGTGTGTCAAAACTATAGCTCATATAAGTGTACCAGTAGTGTTGCAGCACTGCTACTATTGAATATAATTAAAGTTTACCACAGTAAAAGCACAGCAAAGTATAATAAAGCATAGTGGTAAAGCATAGGTAATATAACTGGGAAAAGCATGGGAAAACTTGAAAACTACTGTGCAAATGTACTATAGTAAACTTTTATCAGGATTGGTAAGGACTTGTGCAAGTTAAACTGTTCATTTTTTTAATAGCATGGTTCATATTTAAGCTATTTAGACAATGTTGCTGATATACCATGTTCTCATGACTAGTGATAGGATATAGCAGGAGAACTAAGGTCAGTATTCCTTCTTAACTCTATCATAATGTAGCATCCCGGACGGGCACTCATTCTTTTCAATCGGGGTGGGTTCAGTCAGGCAGAATATCAGACGAAAATAAACATAGACACTAATAATATGCAGGGCAACGAACATCGTTTTATTAAATACAGGTGGTTAGCTACATTTAACAAATAGGACAAGTCTAGAATACACAGTCACGGCATGGGGTTTGCACTGTTCATTAAAAACAATACGCGTAATTATAATTAAAAAACAAAGTGCAGTGTTGCTCACTACCGCGGAGCCGGGGCTTACTGAAAAAAAAATAAAAACAATACTTTTAAAAACTCCCCATCTCCAGCACTCCTCTAAAACCTCAATGCCTTTAAAATATTAATTTCTGAAATCGTTAAAAAAACATACACACACACGGAGGGAGACAGGAAGCACAACAGGAGCTTCTTTCTAAATGTCGGCGGCTATTTCTTTCATTTTTCTCCCCAACCCACCGCGAACACAAACAAGTCGAATTCCATCTTTGCTCCTGTTGGCTGTGCGTCCAACCTCCACTCCAGACAAACCCGGGTTCACTTCACACTGGACCAAAAACAATATAACTAACATTAAATCAAATGTGACAAATCAAAACGTGAATATACTACAACAACAAAATCAAAGGTGCTAAATTTAATGATGTGGGTCAGTCCCATACAATTACATTTTGGTTCAGTCCATCTGTCGACAGGATCTCTGTTTTGCATCTCATTTAAAGGAAGGCAGAACATCGCCCCAAGCCCACACAGCCTGTAGGATTGCATTCAGGTTCCTCTACAGCAGGGTCTGAACCTGAGATTTAAAGGGGAAGGTGATACCTACTGATCCCCAAACTCAGACACTTATCACATGTAACTTTTTTTTAGTTTCAGGACAACATAATAAGTGGGATGTTATCTTATGAAGAATTCATACAGTATAATTGCATCAGTGTATTGTTCTCGTTGTACATGATTCCACAGGGATGCTTACACTTCTGCCTTCCTGTAATTTGAAATGGCCCACATGAAAAATGTACACGGAAGTATGAGATTGTGAATAAAGAACACATTGATATACTTAGAATTTGTATTTCCTACTAGGATAGATTTATATTGTTAAACGATACAATTTATAGCTACCAGATCATTTTTGGCAGCAAATAAATAATTTGTACAGAGAAAAGTCCTCTATATCATAATTAGACATTAAAACAGGCTGTGCTGGATTATTATTATTTCTCAGGTGAATTGTGAGACACCATATCCAATACACCCCCCCAGTCTTAATACAATTATAAAATGGATGCTGCAATACATTTGTTGTTGTTTTTTTATATTATTTATTTTACCAAAATAAAATCACACTAATGTATTTACAATTGCTTCCTGAAAGCAAGGGGTATTTGAAGCACAATGCATTCTAAAGGCTGTAGCTCCATAACAGCAACTTGCACTGTAAATGAAAGAAAAACTACAAATACATACAGCCATAATAGAACTGGGACCGGGTTGTATTCCTAATACCAAATGCCATTCAATCAGTATGTAAATGAAAAAAAAAACACAACAATCAGCCGAAAATAAATTATTCAGACTTATCAGATGCACATTTATTTTTAAGTGTAGTGTAAAAGGAAGTAAACATTGTATAAACATTTATTTTATTATTTGGAATGTTTTTCACTAACATGACTCCACTTAGTCCCCATCAGTGCTTCATTTTGAATGGATGCCCATATTCATAGGAGTTGTAGCAGATTAGGGGGAGGAAAGGAGAGGTATGTAGTCCAGGATGGGCTAAAGGACTACATCCCCCAGAATGCCAGGTGTGGAGGAGGTTCACCTGGCTCTGTTAATGAGGGACACCTGCCTGTGATTTATTAATAATAAAACTGCATGAAAGTGCTTGAAAAGTACTGTTTGTGTCCATTAAAAAGGTACAAATGAACCAACAACAGCTGAAATCTTTCAGTGTACAGAATTTGGTCTTGAATTAAAAACCTTTAACAACTTTTGTGGTTAAAACATAATTACCTCTAACTGGTTTTCTAAATAAAGCCATCAAATTTAAAAGGAGAAATATTAACCATTTAAAAGCTAAAACTGCCTACCATTGCTCAAAAATTGAAAACTTTTCTATACTGCTGATTTCTGCTGAATTGTGTGTTGTGTATATTATCTACATTGAAAATATGATTGTAGCATTATTGTAAAATGAAAATAGATTTTCTGACCCTAATATACAGGGGATTTAGATGTGTAACCAGTTAGATTTTTTGTTTGTTTGTCTGTAGGTTGCAGTGTACTAGTGTTCGAGTACTTACATGACTGACTCGGCTATTTAAGTTGTCATATCAGGACTACTTTATGCACATCACCTCCAAAACAGCAATTCAAAATCTAAATTGTCAAACTAAAATCTGGATTGATGGTTAAACAAAAGAAAAGTTGTGGCAGATTTGGACTGCTAGTTCAGAATTGCTCTTGATTGCTTCTTCCGTCAATCAAATGGGCAACCTCAATATAGGAGCACAATGCTGACTATTGGAAACTAGGCATCTCTTAACAACTCCACAGTAGGCTGCACCTCATATCCACCAATAGGAAACTGTTTTGCTCCAGTGAGGAACTTCAACAGTTCTCCCAATGTACATGGTCCATCTGTAATCAGGAAAACAACTCATTAACAATGGGGCTGTGTGATCAGGATGACTGTGGTGGTGATGTCAGACCCGGAAGAACACAAAATCCAAACAGTGACTGGTGGATGAAACTGAGCTGCAGCGCTCAGTATTTTATTAAATGACAAGACAAACAAAAGAGTTAAACAAAACACACAACACTGAAAATAAAGGGCATG